>NC_041391.1:623987705-623991916 GCF_002162155.2 Triticum dicoccoides
CCTACGCCGGCGGCGGCGGGAGGGGAAAGGAGGAGGGGGGCCGCTGGGAGGGGCAGGGAAGGGGAGCCCCCGGTCGCCTCGCTCGGGGAGGCGACGCGGGGGGTACGGGGGAGGGGGGAGGGGGAGGAGGAGCCGGGGCGCGCCCGCCGGCGGCCGGGGGCGGCGGGTGCGGGGGAGGGCGGCGGCGGCGGAGGGAAACCCTAGCGGGAGCGGGAGCCCGAGCGGGAGCCTCCTCCTTCGGATTATAGTCACCAGCTGTATTTACAAGAGGAGCCGATAGTCGGGTTTCAATCGCGTGTTCCCCATGCACTAGATAAAGTAATAATGTGACCTATAAGTCTTGAGGAAGAAGCCTCATGTCATCATACCAAGTGCCCACCCACATAGTACCCTATTCTGCCCACACCATCTTCGCACATTTTGGTCTTCGTTGCAATACATATCACTATACTTGCCATCATGTAACTGATGTGAGGAGTGCACCTCATCTCCCAATGGCGGCTTGTACTCTTCATACCATGATGCGTACATAGTGGAGTAGTAGATGTGGTGGTGTCTCTCCACACCATGTCGCCTGACACTCATCGACACGTGCACCACTTTAGAGCACTTCCTTCCCAAAAACAAGGCGTAGTTGTTGGAGCTTGTCATCTTTGCCCACTTGTACTCACAAACCTCACTGGCGTTGGTGTCAACGAGCTTGAAGACCCTGCAGAAAGGCTCGCAATTGGGTAATCACAAGGTCATAACCGCCATCGATGGCTTGTCCTGCAGCTCAAAGATATACTTGGCTGGCTTCACGTCGAGGATTGTTGGCTCTAGGGTAGTTGTTATCATCGGTGTGCCATCTTCTTTTGTTCCTATTTCAAATTTAATTAGTGACTTATTGGAGTCTGTAAGGCCACAGGGCTTACCATTGCAGAAGACAGATATCCTAGATCTTCTCCCCACGCCATTGGTATGTGCGCAACTCGCCTTCACTGAAAGAGGCTTTCGCCTCGCTTCATATATAAAGCAATCAACGACATACGGACTGCAGACAACCCGACACCACACACCCACCCAAGGGAAATACAAGGGAGCTGACGATCAACAACACTACTCCAAAGATCCAAAAGTAAAGAACAAGTAGACATAAGAGCATAGCTAAGGAACTAAGGAGTGCTCCACCGTGAGCAAGTCACCGCGAGGAGACGAAGCCGAAACTCGACGAACCAGAAACTCCAAAGCGGTGCTTTCACGGAAGAAATGGTACCGGAGAGCCACCACCGGCCGATCCACTGAATCGAGGTCTCGCCACGCCTCGCTTGGCACGGTCACGTGCGGGGTCGGGGCTCGCACGTGACATGCATGTGACTGGTCGGCCAAAATCCGGTCCGTTGCCTTGCAGAGGCGTAGCTTCCTTTTGAAGTTTTTAGTTTTTTGATGTGTTGGCAGACAAGATAATAATTTCTTGTCCAGTAAGTATACGACATAGAATTCAAGTCGATTTGAGATCGTGGTCATGACAAGATACCACCTCTGGTCCTACTGTATAGTCAACCAGTTTCAGAATATAATGTTTATTGATTTTCGTGCAAGTCAACTATTTGAATGTTTGACAAATTTTTTAGAATAAAATAAAAACATCAACAATACCAAACAGATAAAATATGAAACTACTTTTCATGATCGATCAAATGATATAAAGTTTTATATTTTTATATTGATATATTTTTTCTAAAAACTCGGTCAAACATGCAGTCGTTTGAATTTTGAAAAAAATAAATACACCTTATATAAAGAAATGGAGGGAGTATATTGCAACCGGTCGCGGCCAAAAACACATCGAAAACATCTAGGGTTTTGCCTCATCACGCAAAACTTGCGCCGGCACCATAGTGTACTCTATTCCGAACACCGGCGTCCAATGGCGTGCGGGAGAGAATGTCTCTAGAACCATTCATCCTTGCGATCTTGCACCAGGAGAGGAAAATTAGGTTTTTAGAAAGCGCTTTGCGTGACTGCTCAAGTTCATCATCACAGGCTATCTTCCACCCAAGTCAGGCGGCGATACTCATCGACATCTTCATCGCCGTCAGCAACAGATCATCGCAAACATTGTCATCAACAAGTCGCTCCCGCAGCAGCTAACAAACAGTACATCCAACGCCATATGTTCATTTTTCTATCTGTCGTTGTTGTTTCGTGTGCGATGCTGGTGTGCATGCTTCATGTTCATCAAGTTTGCTAGATTGTTGAATGCGGGTCTTTGTTCTAGTCCTGAATTATTTTTGGGTTTTAATCATGAGCTTCCCTAATATTCCAACAATCCAAAAACCTAATCGTAGGCAATTTCCTGAATTAACTATGGCTGGATTCGTTCATGCACTGAGACCGGATAAATTTGTCGGTGTGAACTTTTATGTGAGAGATGAAGTCCATGCTTCGGCTTACTACCCTGAAAGTTTCCCACGTTAGTGTTAGCATCCCAGAGGGAATTGCTGAGGAAAATCAGAGAAAGTTTCAAGAAGCCAATACTATGTTTGTGTGAAGTATTCTAAGTGTACTTGTCAACCGTCTGTGTGAGGTGTACATGCACATACAAGATGAAAAGACACTATGCGATGCATTGAATACTAAATTAAGCGCAACAGATACAGGCAGTGAACTGCACATCATCGAGAGTGTCCACGACTACAAGATGGTGAATAACCGTTCTGTGGCTGAAAAAACTCATGAGATACAATGCACTGTGAAGGATCTGGAACTCCTTAAGTCTGTTCTACCCGATAAATTTGTGGCTATGTGCATGATTGAAAAGTTGCCTCTTTCATGGAGAAATTTTGCCACAACTCTAAAACATAAGAGACAGGATATATTGGTTGAAAATTTGATTGCAGCTCTTGATGTTGAAGAGAAAGCTCGGGCTAAAGACACTACTAAGAAAGGAGGTGAGATTAAACCTACCACCAATATGGTGCGGAGATACCCACGGAACTAGAACAACAAAAAGAACAAGCCTATGCTAGAGTGCTACGCTTGTGGGAAGCCCGGACACTTTTCCAAGGAATGCCCAGAACATGCTGACCGCAGAGGGAAAACAAGCTAAAGGACTGTCAACATGGTGACCGCTAGCAATATTCATGGGTATGGTAATTTACCTATTGTTCTTTCTGTATTTCAATCATCTTCATGGTGGATTGATTCAGGTGCTAAACTTTAACGTGTGTGCTGACGTCTCTTTGTTCACTTCTTATGAGGCCCCATGGCATCATTTCATCCTAATGGGGATGGGCCGCATGCATTTCTTCGTGGTATTGACACGGTGGATCTGACGCACTTCGAGAAAGATCGTGCAGCTAAGGAGCGTGCAACATGGCCCTACTATGAACAAGAATCTTGTTAGCGGTTCTCTTCTATGTCAAGATGGGTTTAAGATAGTTTTAGAGTCGGATAAAGTAATTGTATCAAGATCGGGGTAATTTATAGGCAAAGGCTATGAGTGCGGAGGCTTGTTTCGCTTTTCCTTTCAGATTTTTGCAATAAGTCAGTAAACCAAATTTGTGCTAGTATTAATGATGATGCAAGTATTTGGCACTCTCGTTTATATCACATTAATTTTGGTTTAATGTCTCGGCTATCCAGTATGAGTTTAATTCCAAATTTTGTTGTTGGCAAAGGTTCTAAGTGTCATAGTTATGTGCAATCAAAGAAACCTCGAAAGCCTCACACGGCTGCCGAGGAGAGAAACTTGGCACCGCTAGAACTCATACATTCTGATTTGGCAGCTTAGCAGTAGCGCTGGACAAAACAGGGCGCTACTTCTACTTAGTAGTAGCGTGTTTAAATAAATCGCGCTACTGCTACTACTTTAGCAGTAGCGCGTGCTAGGAAAATGCGATGCTGCTATGTTTGTACTGGACGTAGATGGCTAGCCCGCTTAGCAGTAGCGCGTATCCGTAACCAGCGCTACTTCTATGTCTCATAGCAGTAGCGCGTATCTCGAAAACGCGCTACTACCTACTTACCTTATCCTGGAACGGTTGACCCTCTCACTCACTCTCCCTCTCACTCGCTCTCGTCCGCGCCGAACCCGTCGTCCGCCGCCGCCGCGCTCCTCCTCCACCGAGGTACTCCCTCTGTCCCTACTCCCCTCCCTCCTCCCCCTCCTCCTCCGGCCGCCCTCCTCCCACCGCCCCTACCTCCTCCTCCTCCGGCCACCCCCTCCC
>NC_041391.1:623992297-624087673 GCF_002162155.2 Triticum dicoccoides
CCTCCCTTCCCCTCCTCCCTCCATCTTTTTTTTTTCTGTTTTTACTATAGTTTTTTACTGTTGTATAATGTAGTTTTTTTACTGTTTTTAGTAAGTGTTTAAAATAATTAGTAAGTAAATTAATAAAACTAGTTGAACTAGTTTATTTTTAGTAAGAACTAGTTGAATTAATAGAACTAATGTATTTTTAGTAAGAAAAATAATATAACTAGTTGAACTAGTTTACTTTTAGAAAGAACTAGTTTATTTTTATTTATAGTAAGTTTATTTTTAGTAAGAACTAGTTGAATTATTAGAACTAGTTGAACATGTCACATTTGTTGTTATTTTTTTAGTTTAAGCAATTATTCCCGCATCGACGTCGACGATGCCTATCCCGCATCCTCATCGTCGATACCCGTCGTTCGCTAGGGTTTTAGTTGTATTAGTGATGTTATATGTATGATACTATCAGGATGTATTAGTGATAATTTATAGGGTTTTTGTTTTTGCAGAAATCAAGGAGCCCCTCTATCATCCCCGCCGTCGTCCCCATCACCGACCCCCTCCGACCTCAAGGTGAGACCAGCCAAATCTCCATGTCAATATGAGTCCTATAAGATATGATGTAGATAAAAACATGTATATCTCGTGTTGGTCAAATAGGATATATGGTTGCCTAAGTGGCCGGTCATATTTGCAGGTTACATATTCGAGTGGCCTATGTTTTGCCGGAGTGTTGATTAATTTCCGTTCCGGCAAATTTCAGGCGCTTGAGATGTCCTGTTTTAGCAAAGGTCATGCCGGAATTTTCCGTGAATTTTGGCATGACTTGTGCTAGAATATGTAGGAAATATATCGAGTGGCCTGGATTTTCTAGAAAGATAATTAAACGATATTTCGGGTTGACTTTAAGTCTGTCGAGGCCGAAGAATCCCGACTGTTGTCGTGGGGGTCGTTTCTCCTTCTTCTCCGGGTGCTAGACCTTTGTTATGCACTAGGGGAAGGAGGAGTAACGACCATCACCAACGGTTGCAAATTTGTCAGAGAGGAATCAGTGAGGGAGAGTCTCCACCATATATGAGAGGACGAAGAATCCCGACTGTTGTCGTGGGGGTAGCTTCTCCTTCGTTCCCGTGAGCTAGACAATTTGGTATAATACACTCGGGAACGAAAGGAGGAGCTACCATCACCAATGGTCGAATATATACACCACGTGAGCTGACAGTTTTCAAGAAAAGACTCGACAGACCGATAGTCAACCCGTGATGAATAATAATGATCTACTTTAGTTTTTGTAGTACATATATTTAATTGTACAAGTTTAATCTTTGAATTATGAACATAGGAAATGTCGTCGGACGAAGAAGGTCCCATGGAGTGCTCCTGGTGCGGCGACAGCCGGGGTTTCTGCGACAGGCCTCACCTGGACGAAGGTCGGCGCTTCAGCATTAAGCTCGAGGAGGCCTTCGATTGTAATACGGTAAGCTATGACGTAAGGTGTTTTTTTGTAATTAAGCTCGACTTCTACTACTTCAACATGTAATTTTCGTCTTTTACAATTCGACTAGCTTATCCCATGCCATGCAAGACGCTATGTCTTGGAGAGGATGGGTTTTGAAGATCATGAGAGGAATGAAACAAAGAAAATTAACCTAAGGATCCATCATGGTATGGATTTTGAGGTAAATCTATACAATTCTGAGAGTGTATCCCATTTTGGTTGCCCGGGTTGGGAAGCACTTTGCAAGATGTATGATTTTCAAGAGGGTATGTTTGTCACCATGGATCTCGGTGATACTGACATCAACCAAGACAATTTGGACATTTGGGTCCTTGTTGATACGCTTCCAATTCTACCGCTATGTGAGTTTCTCAAACATAGTTATTAAGTAATTTATATTGTTTATTTCAAAATAGTTGACAACTTATTTCCATTGATAGCTTATTTTCATTCTTCAAAGAATGTGCAGAAGATGGTAGACAGAACCTACTACACCGATGGCTCTGAGTTAACTTATCAGGAGAAAATCATCTGGTCGCATATTGTACTGGAATTGAGAATTACAATCCCTATTATCGAACTCCTACACATTATGGTCAATACGTGCCACTAGTGCACGTGTTGAACCACGATAACTTCCATGGAGATGCCCTGTTAAGATTTTTTTACTATTACTACCCTGAAAGTTTCCCACGTTAGTGTTAGCATCCCAGAGGGAATTGCTGAGGAAAATTAGAGAAAGTTTCAGGAAGCTAATACTATGTTTGTGTGAAGCATTCTAAGTGTACTTGTCAACCGTCTGTGTGAGGTGTACATGCACATACAAGATGAAAAGACACTATGCGATGCATTGAATACTAAATTAAGTGCAACAGATACAGGCAGTGAACTGCACATCATCGAGAGTGTCCACGACTACAAGACGGTGAATAACCGTTCTGTGGTTGAAAAAACTCATGAGATACAATGCACTGTGAAGGATCTGGAACTCCTTAAGTATGTTCTACCCGATAAATTTGTGGCTATGTGCATGATTGAAAAGTTGCCTCTTTCATGGAGAAATTTTGCCACAACTCTAAAACATAAGAGACAGGATATATTGGTTGAAAATTTGATTGCAGCTCTTGATGTTGAAGAGAAAGCTCGGGCTAAAGACACTACTGAGAAAGGAGGTGAGATTAAACCTACCACCAATATGGTGCGGAGATACCCACGGAACAAGAACAACAAAAAGAACAAGCCTATGCTAGAGTGCTACGCTTGTGGGAAGCCCGGACACTTTTCCAAGGAGTGCCCAGAACATGCTGACCGCAGAGGGAAAACAAGCTAAAAGACTGTCAACATGGTGACCGCTAGCAATATTCATGGGTATGGTAATTTACCTATTGTTCTTTCTGTATTTCAATCATCTTCATGGTGGATTGATTCAGGTGCTAAACTTTAACGTGTGTGCGGATGTCTCTTTGTTCACTTCTTATGAGGCCCCATGGCATCATTTCGTCCTAATGGGGATGGGCCACATGCATTTCTTCGTGGTATTGACACGCTGGATCTGACGTTCACTTCGAAAAAGATCGTGCAGCTAAGGAACGTGCAACATGGCCCTACTATGAACAAGAATCTTGTTAGCGGTTCTCTTCTATGTCAAGATGGGTTTAAGGTAGTTTTAGAGTCGGATAAAGTAATTGTATCGAGATCGGGGTAATTTATAGGCAAAGGCTATGAGTGTGGAGGCTTGTTTCGCTTTTCCTTTCAGATTTTTTGCAATAAGTCAGTAAACCAAATTTGTGCTAGTATTAATGATGATGCAAGTATTTGGCACTCTCGTTTATATCACATTAATTTTGGTTTAATGTCTCGGCTATCCAGTATGAGTTTAATTCCAAATTTTGTTGTTGGCAAAGGTTCTAAGTGTCATAGTTGTGTGCAATCAAAGCAACCTCGAAAGCCTCACATGGCTGCCGAGGAGAGAAACTTGGCACCGCTAGAACTCATACATTCTGATTTATGTGATATCAATGCCGTGTTGACAAAAGCTAAAAGAATATATTTCATGATGTTGATTGATGATGCGACTAGATTTTGCTATATTTATTTTTTGCAAGAATAAAGAGAAAACCTTTTATGAGGTGTGGGTTGGGTGAAAACCATCACTTTCTTAATTTGGGCACTTGAGGATGCTTGGCAAAGGTCAATATTCCTATCCTTAAGATACACAAACTTGGACCAAAACAATGTATTGTGTCTTTTTAGTTTATACTCAGTGGAGCATTGCATATAGATTTTTAGTGGTTAACTCCGAGGTACCTGATATGCATGTGGATACTATAATGAAATCTGGTGATGTAAATATCGCTTATTATTGTTTTTCTCATGTAAAAGCTTAAAGCTTTGAACAACTATCTGAGAAACACCTCTCCCATATGTTTGGACTCATGCATGCTATTTAAATTTTCAATACTTGAAAACAGTTTTATTATCATTTGTCAATATGGGCAGGCCTAACAAAGCACGCCTTCATATTCTAGTATTAAGAAGAACATATGGAGTGTTGTTACAAGCTGCATACACCGCGGGTGGCCATGACATAACTAGCCCCAGGCAGCAATGCGATGAAAGCCATGAGCCATGAGTAGTTGCTCCCGATTTATTTATTTATTTATTTATGAAAAGGAGGATAGACCCCAGGCCTCTACATCTGAATGATGCATACGGTCATTTTATTAATTATTCACAGAGACCATATAGAGTAATACATCAGTCAGCCTGAAGCCACCATCTAGGCAAAACATGTTGCTACTCCTATCCCATTGATGAAGGTGTTGGGGAACGTAGTAATTTGAAAAAAATTTCTACGCACACGCAAGATCATGGTGATGATATAGCAACGAGAGGGGAGAGTGTTCGTCCACGTACCCACGTAGACCGTAAGCAGAAGCGTTAGCACAACGCGGTTGATGTAGTCGTACGTCTTCACGATCCGACCGATCCAAGCACCGAACGTACGGGGCCTCCGAGTTCAGCACACGTTCAGCTCGATGACGATCTCCGGCCCTCCGATCCAGCAAAGGCTCCGGAGATGAGTTCCGTCAGCACGACGGCGTGGTGACGATGATGATGTTCTACCGGCGCAGGGCTTCGCCTAAACTCCGCGACGATATGACCGAGGTAGAATATGGTGGAAGGGGGCACCGCACACGGCTAAGGAACGATCCGTAGATCAACTTGTGTCTATGGGGTGCCCCCCGCCCCCGTATATAAAGGAGGGAGGGAGGAGGGGGCCGGCCTAAGGGGAGGCGCGCCCTAGGAGGGGGAAACCTACTCCAAGTAGGTTTCCCCCTCCTTTTCCTAATCCAAGAAGGAGGGGGAAGGAAGGAGTAGGAGAGGGGGAAGGCAAGGGGGGCGCCTCCCCCCCTTCCTTGTCCTATTCGGACTCAAGGGGAGGGGGGGGCGCCACTTGCCCTGGCCGGCCCCTCTCTTTCTCCAATAGGGCCCATCAAGGCCCATTACTTCCCGGGGGGGTTCCGGTAACCCTCCGGTACTCCGGTTTTCTCCGAAAACTCCAGGAACCTTTCCGGTGTCCGAATATAGTCGTCCAATATATCAATATTTATGTCTCGACCATTTCGAGACTCCTCGTCATGTCCGTGATCACATCCGGGACTCCGAACAAACTTCGGTACATCAAAACTTATAAACTCATAATAAAACTGTCATCGAAACGTTAAGCGTGCGGACCCTACGGGTTCGAGAACTATGTAGACATGACCTAGAACCATTCTCGGTCAATAACCAATAGCGGGACCTGGATGCCCATATTGGTTCCTACATATTCTGCGAAGATCTTTATCGGTCAAACCGCATAACAACATACTTTGTTCCCTTTGTCATTGGTATGTTACTTGCCCGAGATTTGATCGTCGGTATCCAATACCTAGTTCAATCTCGTTACCGGCAAGTCTCTTTACTCGTTTTGTAATACGTCATCTCATAACTAACTCATTAGTTATAATGCTTGCAAGGCTTAAGTGATGAGTATTACCGAGAGGGCCCAGAGATTCCTCTCCGACAATCGAAGTGACAAAACCTAATCTCGAAATATGCCAACTCAACATGTACCTTCGGAGACACCTGTAGTACTCCTTTATAATCTCCCAGTTACGTTGTGATGTTTGGTAGTACCCAAAGTGTTCCTCCGGTAAACGGGAGTTGCATAATTCTCATAGTTACAGGAACATGTATAAGTCATGAAGAAAGCAATAGCAGAATACTAAACGATCATGTGCTAAGCTAACGGGATGGGTCATGTCAATCACATCATTCTCCTAATGATGTGATCCCATTAATCAAATGACAACACATGTCTATGGTTAGGAAACATAACCATCTTTGATTAATGAGCTAGTCAAGTAGAGGCATACTAGTGACTATATGTTTGTCTATGTATTCACACATGTATCATGTTTCCGGTTAATACAATTCTAGCATGAATAATAAACATTTATCATGATATGAGGAAATAAATAATAACTTTATTATTGCCTCTAGGGCATATCTCCTTCAGTCTCCCACTTGCACTAGAGTCAATAATCTAGATTACATAGTAATGATTCTAACACCCATGGAGTCTTGGTGCTGATCATGTTTTGCTCGTGAGAGAGGCTTAGTCAATAGGTCTGCAACATTCAGATCCGTATGTATCTTGCAAATCTTTATGTCTCCCACTTGGACTTGGTCCCGAATGGAATTGAAGCGTCTCTTGATGTGCTTGGTCCTCTTGTGAAATCTGGATTCCTTTGCCAAGGCAATTGCACCGGTATTGTCACAGAAGATCTTCATTGGTCCCGATGCACTAGGTATGACACCTAGATCGGAAATGAACTCCTTCATCCAGACTCCTTCATTCGCTGCTTCAGAAGCAGCTATGTACTCCGATTCACATGTAGATCCCGCCACGACGCTTTGTTTAGAACTGCACCAACTTACAGCTCCACCGTTTAATATAAACACGTATCCGGTTTGCGATTTAGAATCGTCCGGATCAGTGTCAAAGCTTGCATCGACGTAACCTTTTACGACTAGCTCTTTGTCACCTCCATATACGAGAAACATATCCTTAGTCCTTTTCAGGTATTTCAGGATGTTCTTGACCGCTGTCTAGTGATCCACTCCTGGATTACTTTGGTACCTTCCTGCCAAGCTTATTGCTAAGCATACGTCAGGTCTGGTACACAGCATTGCATACATGATAGAGCCTATGGTTGAAGCATAGGGAACATCTTTCATTTTCTCTCTATCTTCTGCTGTGGTCGGGCATTGAGTTTGACTCAACTTCACACCTTGTAGCACAGGCAAGAATCCTTTCTTTGCCTGATCCATTCTGAACTTTTTCAAAATTTTGTCAAGGTAAGTGCTTTGTGAAAGTCCTATTAAGCGTCTTGATCTATCTCTATAGATCTTGATGCCTAATATATAAGCAGCTTCACCGAGGTCTTTCATTGAAAAACTTTTATTCAAGTATCCCTTTATGCTATCCAGAAATTCTATATCATTTCCAATTAACAAAATGTCATCTACATATAAAACTAGAAATGCTACAGAACTCCCACTCACTTTCTTGTAAATACAGGCTTCTCCAAAAGTCTGTATAAAACCATATGCTTTGATTGTTGGGGAACGTAGTAATTTCAAAAAATTTCCTATGCACACGCAAGATCATGGTGATGATATAGCAACGAGAGGGGAGAGTGTTGTCTACGTACCCTCGTAGACCGAAGCGGAAGCGTTGACGCAATGTAGAGGAAGTAGTCGTACGTCTTCCCGGTCCAACCGATCCAAGCACCGTTACTCTGGCACCTCCGAGTTCTTGACACACGTACAGCTCGATGACGCACCCCGGGCTCCGATCCAGCAAAGCTTCGGGGAGGAGTTTCATCAGCACGACGGCGTGGTGACGATCTTGACGTTCAACTGTCGCAGGGCTTCGCCTAAGCACCGCTACAATATGACCGAGGTGTAATATCGTGGAGGGGGGCACCGCACACGGCTAAGGAACGATCATGATGATCAACTTGTGTGTCTATGGGGTGCCCCCTACCCCCGTATATAAAGGAGTGGAGGAGGGGAGGGCCGGCCCTCTTCTATGGCGCGCCCTAGGGGAGTCCTACTCCCACCGGGAGTAGGATTCCCCCTTTGCTAGTCCAACTAGGAGTCCTTCCATGTATTAGGAGTAGGAGACAAGGAAGGGGAAGAGAGAAGGGAAGGAAGGAGGGGGTGCGGCCCCTCCCCCTAGTCCAATTCGGACTAGGGCAAGGGGGCGCACGGCCTGCCCTAGGCAGCCCCTCTCTCTTTCCCGTATGGCCCATAAGGCCCAATACTTCTCCCCGGCGGATTCCCGTAACTCTCCGGTACTCCGATAAATACCCGAATCACTCGGAACCTGTCCGAACTCCGAATATAGTCATCCAATATATCGATCTTTACGTCTCGATCATTTCGAGACTCCTCGTCATGTCCCCGATCTCATCCGGGACTCCGAACTCCTTCGGTACATCAAAACTCATAAACTCATAATAAAAACTGTCATCGAAACCTTAAGCGTGCGGACCCTACGGTTCGAGAACAATGTAGACATGACCGAGACACGTCTCCGGTCAATAACCAATAGCGGGACCTGGATGCCCATATTGGTTCCTACATATTCTACGAAGATCTTTATCGGTCAGACCGCATAACAACATACGTTGTTCCCTTTGTCATCGGTATGTTACTTGCCCGAGATTCGATCGTCGGTATCCAATACCTAGTTCAATCTCGTTACCGGCAAGTCTCTTTACTCGTTCCGTAATACATCATCTCGCAACTAACTCATTAGTTGCAATGCTTGCAAGGCTTAAGTGATGTGCATTACCGAGAGGGCCCATAGATACCTCTCCGACATTCGGAGTGACAAATCCTAATCTCGAAATACGCCAACCCAACAAGTACCTTTGGAGACATCTGTAGAGCACCTTTATAATCACCCAGTTACGTTGTGACGTTTGGTAGCACACAAAGTGTTCCTCCGGTAAACGGGAGTTGCATAATCTCATAGCCATAGGAACATGTATAAGTCATGAAGAAAGCAATAGCAACATACTAAACGATCGGGTGCTAAGCTAACGGAATGGGTCATGTCAATCAGATCATTCAACTAATGATGTGATCCCGTTAATCAAATAACAACTCTTTGTCCATGGTTAGGAAACATAACCATCTTTGATTAACAAGCTAGTCAAGTAGAGGCATACTAGTGACACTCTGTTTGTCTATATATTCACACATGTATTATGTTTCCGGTTAATACAATTCTAGCATGAATAATAAACATTTATCATGATATAAGGAAATAAATAATAACTTTATTATTGCCTCTAGGGCATATTTCCTTCAGTCTCCCACTTGCACTAGAGTCAATAATCTAGATCACATCACCATGTGATTCACATCGATAGTTCACATCATCATGTGATTAACACCCATAGTTCACATTGCCATGTGACCAACATCCAAAGGGTTTACTAGATTCAGTAATCTAGTTCACATCGCTATGTGATTAACACCCAAAGAGTACTTAGGTGTGATCATGTTTTGCTTGTGAGAGAATCTTAGTCAACGGGTCTTTCACATTCAGATCCGTTATGTATTTTGCAATTTTTATGTCTACAATGCTCTGCACGGAGCTACTCTAACTAATTGCTCCCACTTTCAATATGTATCTAGATCGAGACTTAGAGTCATCCAGATCGGTGTCAAAACTTGCATCGACGTAACCCTTTACGACGAACCTTTTGTCACTTCCATAATCGAGAAACATATCCTTATTCCACTAAGGATAATTTTGACCGCTGTCCAGTGATCTACTCCTAGATCACTATTGTACTCCCTTGCCAAAATCAGTGTAGGGTATACAATAGATCTGGTACACAGCATGGCATACTTTATAGAACCTATGGCCAAGGCATAGGGAATGACTTTCATACTCTTTCTATCTTCTGCCGTGGTCGGGTTTTGAGTCTTACTCAATTTCACACCTTGTAACACAGGCAAAAACTCTTTCTTTGACTGTTCCATTTTGAACTACTTCAAAATCTTGTCAAGGTATGTACTCATTGAAAAAACTTATCAAGCGTCTTGATCTATCTCTATAGATCTTGATGCTCAATATGTAAGCAGCTTCACCCAGGTCTTTCTTTAAAAAACTACTTTCAAACACTCCTTTATGCTTTGCAGAATAATTCTACATTATTTCCGATCTACAATATGTCATTCACATATACTTATCAAAAATGTTGTAGTGCTCCCACTCACTTTCTAGTAAATACAGGCTTCACTGCAAGTCTATATAAACTATATGCTTTGATCAACTTATCAAAGCGTATATTCCAACTCTGAGATGCTTGCACCAGTCCATAGATGCACATTTTGTTAACACCTTTAGGATCGACAAAACCTCTTGGTTGCATCACATACAACTCTTCTTTAATAACTCCATTAAGGAATGCAGTTTTGTTTATCCATTTGCCAGATTTCATAAAATGCGGCAATTGCTAACATGATTCGGACAGACTTTTAAGCATCGATACGAGTGAGAAAATCTCATTGTATTCAACATCTTGAACTTTGTCAAAAACCTTTTTCGGCAAGTCTAGCTTTGTAGATAGTAACACTACTATCAGCGTCCGTCTTCCTCTTGAAGATCCATTTATTTTCTATGGCTTGCCGATCATCGGGCAACTCCACCAAAGTCCACACTTTGTTCTCATACATGGATCTCATCTCAGATTTCATGGCCTCAAGCCATTTCGCGGAATCTGGGCTCATCATCGCTTCCTCATAGTTCGTAGGTTCATCATGGTCTAGTTACATGACTTCCAGAACAGGATTACCGTACCACTCTGGTGCGGATCTCACTCTGGTTTACCTACGAGATTCGGTAGTAACTTGATCTGAAGTTACATGATCATCATCATTAGCTTCCTCACTAATTGGTGTAGTAGTCACAGGAACAGATTTCTGTGATGAACTACTTTCCAATAACGGAGAAGGTACAATTACCTCATCAAGTTCTACTTTCCTCCCACTCACTTCTTTCGAGAGAAACTCCTTCTCTAGAAAGGATCCATTTATTAGCAACGAATGTTTTGCCTTCGGATCTGTGATAGAGGGTGTACCCAACAATTTCCTTTGGGTATTCTATGAAGACGCACTTCTCCGATTTGGGTTTGAGCTTATCAGGATGAAACTTTTTCACATAAGCATCGCAGCCCCAAACTTTAAGAAACGACAACTTTGGTTTCTTGCTAAACCACAGTTCACATAGTGTCGTCTCAACGGATTTAGATGGTGCCCTATTTAACGTGAATGCAGCTGTCTCTAATGCATGATCCCGAAACGATATTGGTAAATCGGTAAGAAACATCATAGATTGTACTATATCCAATAAAGTACGGTTATGACGTTCGGACACATCATTATGATGTGGTGTTCCAGGTGGCATGAATTTGTGAAACTATTCCACATTGTTTTAATTGAAGACCAAACTCGTAACTCAAATATTTTACTTCTGCGATCATATCGTAGAAACTTTTATTTTCTTGTTACGATGATTCTCTACTTCACTCTGAAATTCTTTGAACTTTTCAAATGTTTCAGACTTGTGTTTCATCAAGTAGATATACTCATATCTGCTTCAAATCAACTATGAAGGTCAGAAAATAATGATACTTGTCGCGAGCCTTAATATTCATCGGACGACATACATCAGTATGTATGATTTCCAACAAATCTGTTGCTCGCTCCATTGTTCCGGAGAACGGAGTCTTAGTCATCTTGCCCATGAGGCATGGTTCGCAAGCATCAAGTGATTCATAATCAAGTGATTCCAAAATCCCATCAGCATGGAGTTTCTTCATGCGCTTTACACCGATATGACCTAAACGGCAGTGCCACAAATAAGTTGCACTATCATTATTAACTTTGCATCTTTTGGTTTCAATATTATGAATATGTGTATCACTACGATCGAGATCCAATGCACCATTTTCATTGGGTGTGTAACCATATAAGGTTTTATTCATGTAAACAGAACAACAGTTTATTCTCTTACTTAAATGAATAACCGTATTGCAATAAACACGATCAAATCATATTCATGCTCAACGCAAAGACCAAATAACATTTATTTAGGTTCAACACTAATCCCGAAAGTATAGGGAGTGTGCGATGATGATCATATCAATCTTGAAACTACTTTCAACACACATCGTCACTTCACCCTTAACTAGTTTCTGTTTATTCTGCAACTCCCGTTTTGAGTTACTACTCTTAGCAACTGAACCAGTACCAAATACCGAGGGGTTGCTATAAACACTAGTAAAGCACACATCAAACACCTGTATATCAAATATACCCTTTTTCACTTTGCCATCCTTCTTATCCACCAAATATTTAGGGCAGTTCCGCTTCCAGTGACCATTTCCTTTGCAGTGTAAGCACTCAGTTTCAGGCTTTGGTTCAGCTTTGGGCTTCTTCGTGGGAGTGACAACTTGCTTGTCAATCTACTTGAAGTTCCCCTTTCTTTCCCTTTGCCCTTTTCTTGAAACTAGTGATCTTGTCAACCATCAACACTTGATGCTCTTTCTTGATTTCTACCTTCGTCGATTTCAACATCACGAAGAGCTCGGGAATCATTTTCGTCATCCCTTGCATACTATAGTTCATCACGAAGTTCTACTAACTTGGTGATGGTGACTAGAGAACTCTGTCAATCACTATCTTATCTGGAAGATTAACTCCCACTTGATTCAAGCGATTGTAGTACCCAGACAATCTGAGCACTTGCTCACTAGTTGAGCGATTCTCCTCCATCTTTTAGCTATAGAACTTGTTGGAGACTTCATATCTCTCAACTCGGGTATTTGCTTGTAATATTAACTTCAATTCCTGGAACATCACATATGGTCCATGATGTTCAAAACATCTTTGAAGTCCCGATTCTAAGCCATAAAGCATGGTGCACAAAACTATCAAGTAGTCATCATATTGAGCTAGCCAAACGTTCATAACGTCTGCATCTGCTCCTGCAATAGGTTTGTCACCTAGCGGTGCATCAAGGACATAATTCTTCTGTGCAGCAATGAGGATAAACCTCAGATCGCGGATCCAATCCGCATCATTGCTACTAACATTTTTCAACACAATTTTATCTAGGAACATATCAAAATAAACATATGAAAGCAACAACGCGAGCTATTGATCTTACAACATAATTTGCAAAATACTACCAGGACTAAGTTCATGATAAATTTAAGTTCAATTAATCATATTACTTAAGAACTCCCACTTAGACAGACATCTCCCTAGTCATCTAAGTGATCACGTGACCCAAATCAACTAAACCATAACCGATCATCACGTGAGATGGAGTAGTTTTCAATGGTGAACATCTTATGTTGATCATATCTACTATATGATTCACGCTCGACCTTTCGGTCTTCGTGTTCCGAGGCCATATCTGCATATGCTAGTCTCGTCAAGTTTAACCTGAGTATTCTGCATGTGCAAAACTGGCTTGCACCCGTTGTAGATGGACGTAGAGCTTATCACACCCGATCATCACGTGGTGTCTGGGCACGACGAACTTTGGCAACGGTGCATACTCAGGGAGAACACTTCTTGATAATTTTTAGTGAGAGATCATCTTAAAATGCTACCGTCAATCAAAGCAAGAATAAGATGTATAATAGATAAACATCATATGCAATCAAAATATGTGACATGATATGGCCATGATCATCTTGCGCCTTTGATCTCCATCTCCAAAGTACTGTCATAATCTCTATCGTCACCGGCACGACACCATGATCTTCATCATCTTGATCTATATCAATGTGTCATCACATGGTTGTCTCACCAACTATTGCTCTTGCAACTATTGCTATCGTATAGCGATAAAGTAAAGCAATTATTTGGCACTTGCATCTTATGCAACAAAGAGACATCCATAGGGCTTCTGCCAGTTGCCGATAACTTTAACAAAACATGATCATCTCATACAAGTACTTATATCTTATCACGTCTTGACCACATCACATCACAACATGCCCTGCAAAAACAAGTTAGACGTCCTCTACTTTGTTGTTGCAAGTTTTACGTGGCTGCTATGGGCTTAAGCAAGAACCAATCTCACCTACGCATCAAAACCACAACGATAGTTTGTCAAGTTGGTGCTGTTTTAACCTTCGCAAGGACCGGGCGTAGCCATACTCGGTTCAACTAAAGTTGGAGAAACTGACACCCGCTAGTCACCTGTGTCCAAAGCACGGCGGTAAAACCAGTCTCGCGTAAGCGTACGCGTAATGTCGGTCCGGGCCGCTTCATCCAACAATACCACCGAACCAAAGTATGACATGCTGGTAAGCAGTATGACTTATATCGCCCACAACTCACTTGTGTTCTACTCGTGCATACAACATCAAACCATAAAACCTAGGCTCGGATGCCACTGTTGGGAAACGTAGTAATTTCAAAAAAATTCCTACGCACACACAAGATCATGGTGATGATATAGCAACGAGAGGGGAGAGTGTTGTCTACGTACCCTCGTAGACCGAAGCGGAAGCGTTGACGCAATGTAGAGGAAGTAGTCGTACGTCTTCCCGGTCCAACCGATCCAAGCACCGTTACTCCGGCACCTCCGAGTTCTTGACACACATACAACTCGATGACGCACCTCGGGCTCCGATCCAGCAAAGCTTCGGGGAGGAGTTTCATCAGCACGACGGCGTGGTGACGATCTTGATGTTCAACTGTCGCAGGGCTTCGCCTAAGCACCGCTACAATATGACCGAGGTGTAATATCATGGAGAGGGGGGCACCACACACGGCTAAGGAACGATCATGATGATCAACTTGTGTGTCTATGGGGTGCCCCCTACCCCTGTATATAAAGGAGTGGAGGAGGGGAGGGCCGGCCCTCTTCTATGGCGCGCCCTAGGGGAGTCCTACTCCCACCGGGAGTAGGATTCCCCCTTTGCTAGTCCAACTAGGAGTCCTTCCATGTATTAGGAGTAGGAGACAAGGAAGGGGAAGAGAGAAGGGAAGGAAGGAGGGGGTGCGGCCCCTCCCCCTAGTCCAATTCCGACTAGGGCAAGGGGGGGCGCGCGGCGTGTCCTAGGCAGCCCCTCTCTCTTTCCCGTATGGCCCATAAGGCCCAATACTTCTCCCCGGCGAATTCCCGTAACTCTCCGGTACTCCGATAAATACCCGAATCACTCGGAACCTTTCCGAACTCCGAATATAGTCGTCCAGTATATCGATCTTTACGTCTCGACCATTTCGAGACTCCTCGTCATGTCCCCGATCTCATCTGGGACTCCTAAATCCTTCGGTACATCAAAACTCATAAACTCATAATAAAAACTGTCATCGAAACCTTAAGCGTGCGGACCCTACGGTTCGAGAACAATGTAGACATGACCGAGACACGTCTCCGGTCAATAACCAATAGCGGGACCTGGATGCCCATATTGGTTCCTACATATTCTACGAAGATCTTTATCGGTCAGACCGCATAACAACATACGTTGTTCCCTTTGTCATCGGTATGTTACTTGCCCGAGATTCGATCGTCGGTATCCAATACCTAGTTCAATCTCGTTACCGGCAAGTCTCTTTACTCGTTCCGTAATACATCATCTCGCAACTAACTCATTAGTTGCAATGCTTGCAAGGCTTAAGTGATGTGCATTACCGAGAGGGCTCAGAGATACCTCTCCGACATTCGGAGTGACAAATCCTAATCTCGAAATATGCCAACCCAACAAGTACCTTTGGAGACACCTGTAGAGCACCTTTATAATCACCCAGTTACGTTGTGACGTTTGGTAGCACACAAAGTGTTCCTCCGGTAAACGGGAGTTGCATAATCTCATAGTCATAGGAACATGTATAAGTCATGAAGAAAGCAATAGCAACATACTAAACGATCGGGTGCTAAGCTAACGGAATGGGTCATGTCAATCAGATCATTCAACTAATGATGTGATCCCGTTAATCAAATAACAACTCTTTGTCCATGGTTAGGAAACATAACCATCTTTGATTAACAAGCTAGTCAAGTAGAGGCATACTAGTGACACTCTGTTTGTCTATATATTCACACATGTATTATGTTTCCGGTTAATACAATTCTAGCATGAATAATAAACATTTATCATGATATAAGGAAATAAATAATAACTTTATTATTGCCTCTAGGGCATATTTCCTTCATTGATCACACTATCAAAGCGTTTATTCCAACTCCGAGATGCTTGCACCAGTCCATAAATGGAACGCTGGAGCTTGCACACTTTGTTAGCACCTTTTGGATCAACAAAACCTTCCGGCTGCATCATATACAACTCTTCTTCTAGAAATCCATTCAAGAATGCAGTCTTGACATCCATTTGCCAAATTTCATAATCATGAAATGCAGCAATGGCTAACATGATTCGGACAGACTTAAGCATCGCTACGGGTGAGAAAGTCTCATCGTAGTCAACCCCTTGAACTTGTCGAAAACCTTTTGCAACAAGTCGAGCTTTATAGACATTTACATTACCATCAGCGTCAGTCTTCTTCTTAAAAATCCATTTATTCTCAATGGCTTGCCGATCATCGGGCAAGTCAACCAAAGAACATACTTTGTTTTCATACATGGATCCCATCTCAGATTTCATGGCCTCTAGCCATTTGGCGGAATCTGGGCTCATCATCGCTTCCTCATAGTTCGTAGGTTCATCATGGTCAAGTAACATGACTTCCAGAATAGGATTACCGTACCACTCTGGTGCGGATCTTACTCTGGTAGACCTACGAGGTTCTGTAGAAACTTGATCTGAAGTTTCATGATCCATATCATTAGCTTCCTCACTGATTGGTGTAGTTGTCACAGGAACCGGTTCTTGTGATGAACTACTTTCCAATAAGGGAGTAGATACAGTTATCTCATCAAGTTCTACTTTCCTCCCACTCACTTCTTTCGAGAGAAACTCCTTCTCTATAAAGGATCCGAATTTAGCAACGAAAATCTTGCCCTCAGATCTGTGATAGAAGGTGTACCCAATAGTCTCCTTTGGGTATCCTATGAAGACACATTTCTCCGATTTGGGTTCGAGCTTATCTAGTTGAAGTTTCTTCACATAAGCATCGCAACCCCAAACTTTAAGAAACGACAACTTTGGTTTCTTGCCAAACCATAGTTCATAAGGCATCGTCTCAATGGATTTTGATGGTGCCCTATTTAACGTGAATGCGGCCGTCTCTAAAGCATAACCCCAAAACGATAGCGGTAAATCAGTAAGAGACATCATAGATCGTACTATATCAAGTAAAGTACGATTACGACGTTCGGACACACCATTTCGTTGTGGTGTTCCAGGTGGCGTGAGTTGCGAGACTATCCCGCATTGTTTCAAGTGTAGACCAAACTCGTAACTCAAATATTCTCCTCCACGATCAGATCGTAGAAACTTTATTTTCTTGTTACGATGATTTTCCACTTCACTCTGAAATTCTTTGAACTTTTCAAATGTTTCAGACTTGTGTTTCATTAAGTAGATATACCCATATCTGCTTAGATCATCTGTGAAGGTGAGAAAATAACGATATCCGCCACGAGCCTCAACATTCATTGGACCACATACATCTGTATGTATGATTTCCAACAAATCTGTTGCTCTCTCCATAGTACCGGAGAACATCATTTTAGTCATCTTGCCCATAAGGCACGGTTCGCAAGTACCAAGTGATTCATAATCAAGTGATTCCAAAAGCCCATCAGTATGGAGTTTCTTCATGCGCTTTACACCGATATGACCTAAACGGCAGTGCCACAAATAAGTTGCACTATCATTATCAACTCTACATCTTTTGGTTTCAACACTATGAATATGTGTATCACTACTATCGAGATTCAATAAAAATAGACCACTCTTCAAGGGTTCATGACCATAAAAGATATTACTCATATAAATGAACAACCATTATTCTCTGATTTAAATGAATAACCATCTCGCATCAAACAAGATCCAGTATAATGTTCATGCTCAACGCTGGCACCAAATAACAATTATTTAGGTCTAATACTAATCCCGATGGTAGATGTAGAGGTAGCGTGCCGACCGCGATCACATCGACTTTGGAACCATTTCCCACGCGCATCGTCACCTCGTCCTTAGCTAATCTTCGCTTAATCCGTAGTCCCTGTTTCGAGTTGCAAATATTAGCAACAGAACCAGTATCAAATACCCAGGTGCTACTGCGAGCATTAGTAAGGTACACATCAATAACATGTATATCACATATACCTTTGTTCACTTTGCCATCCTTCTTATCCGCCAAATACTTGGGGCAGTTCCGCTTCCAGTGTCCAGTCTGCTTGCAGTAGAAGCACTCAGTTTCAGGCTTAGGTCCAGACTTGGGTTTCTTCTCTTGAGCAGCAACTTGCTTGCCGTTCTTTTTGAAGTTCCCCTCTTTTTGCCTTTGCCCTTCTTCTTGAAACTAGTGGTCTTGTTAACCATCAACACTTGATGCTCTTTCTTGATTTCTACCTCTGCGTCTTTCAGCATCGCGAAGAGCTCGGGAATAGTCTTGTTCATCCCATGCATATTATAGTTCATCACGAAGCTCTTGTAGCTTGGTGGCAGTGATTGGAGAATTCTGTCAATGACACTATCATCAGGAAGATTAACTCCCAGTTGAATCAAGTGATTATTATACCCAGACATTTTGAGTATGTGTTCACTGACAGAACTATTCTCCTCCATCTTGCAGCTATAGAACTTATTGGATACTTCATATCTCTCAATCCGGGCATTTGCTTGAAATATTAACTTCAACTCCTGGAACATCTCATATGCTCCATGACGTTCAAAACATCGTTGAAGGCCCGGTTCTAAGCCGTAAAGCATGGCACACTGAACTATAGAATAATCATCAGCTTTGCTCTGCCAGACGTTCTTAACGTCGTCAGTTGCATCAGCAGCAGGCCTGGCACCCAGCGGTGCTTCCAGGATGTAACTTTTCTGTGCAGCAATGAGGATAATCCTCAGGTTACGGACCCAGTCCGTGTAATTGCTACCATCATCTTTCAACTTTGCTTTCTCAAGGAACGCATTAAAATTCAACGGAACAACAGCACGAGCCATCTATCTACAAACAAACATAGACAAGCAAGATACTATCAGGTACTAAGTTCATGATAAATTTAAGTTCAATTAATCATATTACTTAAGAACTCCCACTTAGACAGACATCTCTCTAGTCATCTAAGTGATCACGTGATCCAAATTAACCAAACCATGTCCGATCATCACGTGAAATGGAGTGGTTTCAATGGTGAACATCGCTATGTTGGTCATATCTAATATATGATTCACGCTCGACCTTTCGGTCTCCGTGTTCCGAGGCCATATCTGTATATGCTAGGCTCGTCAAGTATAACCTGAGTATTCCGCGTGTGCAACTGTTTTGCACCCGTTGTATTTGAACGTAGAGCCTATCACACCCGATCATCACGTGGTGTCTCAGCACGAAGAATTTTCACAACGGTGCATACTCAGGGAGAACACTTCTTGATAATTAGTGAGAGATCATCTTAAAATGCTACCGTCAATCAAAGCAAGGTAAGATGCATAAAGGATAAACATCACATGCAATCAATATAAGTGATATGATATGGCCATCATCATCTTGTGCTTGTGATCTCCATCTTCGAAGCACCGTCATGATCACCATCGTCACCGGCGCGACACCTTGATCTCCATCGTAGCATCGTTGTCGTTACGCCATCTATTGCTTATACGACTATCGCTACCGCTTAGTGATAAAGTAAAGCAATTACAGGGCGTTTGCATTTCATACAATAAAGCGACAACCATATGGCTCCTGCCAGTTGCCGATAACTTCGATTACAAAACATGATCATCTCATACAATAAAATATCACGTCTTGACCATATCACATCACAACATGCCCTGCAAAAACAAGTTAGACGTCCTCTACTTTGTTGTTGCAAATTTTACGTGGCTGCTACGGGCTTAGCAAGAACCGTTCTCACCTACGCATCAAAACCACAACGATAGTTTGTCAAATAGACTCCGTTTTAACCTTCGCAAGGACCGGGCGTAGCCACACTCGATTCAACTAAAGTTGGAGAAACTGACACCCGCCAGCCACCTGTGCAAAGCACGTCGGTAGAACCAGTCTCGCGTAAGCGTACGCGTAATGTCGGTCCAGGCCGCTTCATCCAACAATACCGCTGAACCAAAGTATGACATGCTGGTAGGCAGTATGACTTATATCGTCCACAACTCACTTGTGTTCTACTCGTGCATATAACATCAACGCATAAAACCTAGGCTCGGATGCCACTGTTGGGGAACGTAGTAATTTCAAAAAAATTCCTACGCACACGCAAGATCATGGTGATGATATAGCAACGAGAGGGGAGAGTGTTCGTCCATGTACCCTCGTAGACCGTAAGCGGAAGCGTTAGCACAACGCGGTTGATGTAGTCGTACGTCTTCACGATCCGACCGATCCAAGCACCGAACGTACGGGGCCTCCGAGTTCAGCACACGTTCAGCTCGATGACGATCTCCGGCCCTCCGATCCAGCAAAGGCTCCGGAGATGAGTTCCGTCAGCACGACGGCGTGGTGACGATGATGATGTTCTACCGGCGCAGGGCTTCGCCTAAACTCCGCGACGATATGACCGAGGTGGAATTTTGTGGAAGGGGGCACCGCACACGGCTAAGGAACGATCCGTAGATCAACTTGTGTCTATGGGGTGCCCCCCGCCCCCGTATATAAAGGAGGGAGGGAGGAGGGGGCCGGCCTAAGGGGAGGCGCGCCCTAGGAGGGGGAAACCTACTCCAAGTAGGTTTCCCCCCTCCTTTTCCTAATCCAAGAAGGAGGGGGAAGGAAGGAGTAGGAGAGGGGGAAGGCAAGGGGGGCGCCCCCCCTTCCTTGTCCTATTCGGACTCAAGGGGAGGGGGCGCGCCACTTGCCCTGGCCGGCCCCTCTCTTTCTCCAATAGGGCCCATCAAGGCCCATTACTTCCCGGGGGGGTTCCGGTAACCCTCCGGTACTCCAGTTTTCTTCGAAAACTCCCGGAACCTTTCCGATGTCCGAATATAGTCGTCCAATATATCAATCTTTATGTCTCGACCATTTCGAGACTCCTCGTCATGTCCGTGATCACATCCGGGACTCCGAACAAACTTCGGTACATCAAAACTTATAAACTCATAATAAAACTGTCATCGAAACGTTAAGCGTGCGGACCCTACGGGTTCGAGAACTATGTAGACATGACCTAGAACCATTCTCGGTCAATAACCAATAGCGGGACCTGGATGCCCATATTGGTTCCTACATATTCTACGAAGATCTTTATCGGTCAAACCGCATAACAACATACTTTGTTCCCTTTGTCATCGGTATGTTACTTGCCCGAGATTTGATCGTCGGTATCCAATACCTAGTTCAATCTCGTTACCGGCAAGTCTCTTTACTCGTTCTGTAATACGTCATCTCATAACTAACTCATTAGTTATAATGCTTGCAAGGCTTAAGTGATGGGTATTACCGAGAGGGCCCAGAGATACCTCTCCGACAATCGAAGTGACAAAACCTAATCTCGAAATACGCCAACTCAACATGTACCTTCGGAGACATCTGTAGTACTCCTTTATAATCACCCAGTTACGTTGTGACGTTTGGTAGTACCCAAAGTGTTCCTCCGGTAAACGGGAGTTGCATAATTCTCATAGTTACAGGAACATGTATAAGTCATGAAGAAAGTAATAGCAGAATACTAAACGATCATGTGCTAAGCTAACGGGATGGGTCATGTCAATCACATCATTCTCCTAATGATGTGATCCCATTAATCAATTGACCACACATGTCTATGGTTAGGAAACATAACCATCTTTGATTAATGAGCTAGTCAAGTAGAGGCATACTAGTGACTATATGTTTGTCTATGTATTCACACATGTATCATGTTTCCGGTTAATACAATTCTAGCATGAATAATAAACATTTATCATGATATGAGGAAATAAATAATAACTTTATTATTGCCTCTAGGGCATATTTCCTTCAGAAGGTGTGCCGAATATCTGGGCCTAATACCAAACGGACATCGCACCAAACCCTAACATCAAAAGCCGGATGCCCCAGCCCAGCCACACACCGGGACTGGGACCCATACCGGACCGACGCTCTCAGAGGTTGCCACCGCCATCTTCCACCAGTCCATCTCCAGACCATAAATTGATCCATCGACCTTGCCTGGCCTGCCGTCGACGCCACCACGACATCAGACAACTCCACCATCCTGCAAGTATCTGCCCACACGCGCCTGTCGCCGAACCTCCGCAGCACCATGCCACCGGGATCCACCGTCGGCCTTGCGGTGGATGAGACACTGCTCTTCCGCTTGTCCCGTCCAACCAGCACTTGCTCCAAAACGATGCCCTCAGGAGGGACAACGGCATCAAAGCTAGCATCATCGTCCGATCTAGTAGATCCAGATCTAGGGTTTCCCCCGGAGCATCACGAGTGGGGTGCCACGAACTGCAACAACGATGCCTCGAGAAGGGAACGACATCATAGAAGCCGCCTCGTCCGCCATGACCGAGGTCGGCGCGATTTTCACCGGAAGTTGCGTCCCCCCAACCTCGCAGCTGGATAGAACCGAACGAAACCTCACCGTGGAGACGAGGGCCGCCGCCAGCATGCCGGCAGGGAGCCTCCGACCGCCCCCTCACCGGTCCTCCTCGCGCCACCGGCCGGCCAAGGCCGTACCGAGACGGATCTGGACAGGACACCAGACCCGCAGCCATCGGAGCCACCCATGCGCCCGCGACCGCCGGCCATGCAGGTTCCCATCGCCACCGCACAGCAGGGGCACCGCCCTAACTACCGCCCCCGGCCTCCCCGCGTTAAATGTCGCCTCTACCTCATGGGATCTGCCGCGGCGACCACCCGCCCTGAATCAGCGGTGCAGGGACTACCGCCACTGCGGCCCTTGCTGGCTGCAGCGTCGGCTGGGGATGGAGGAGCGGGGAGGGCTGGCGGCGCGGTATCGGGGGCCCCTGGCGCCACCCGAGGGGAGGGGACGAGAGGAAGAGGGAAGGGGAGAGAAAGGAGATGTACGTCGTCACCTCAGGGGAGTTGCTCCCGATTAACTAAGTGGAAACTTTTACATGCAAGATGGCTAAACTGTGCTGGATACTAATCTAACGTTCTTTTTCTAAAGTGTTCAGGTGGTTCGACTAGAAAATTTCACAATTTGAGTCTCACGTCAAATATAACTTCTCTTTTGTTGATATAAGTCGTGTTAAGTCTCGATTAACTAAGACTTTATAAATGCTAAAGTATCATACAACTGATGACTAAAAATCAACAAAACAATGTATAATACTGACAAGGGGCTATTTAAGCTGTGCATGAGCTTGCTAGCAAGACGGTGAGAGGCCAGAGTAGTGTGTGAGCTAGAACTTCGGAGGTAAAGCCACCTGACAGAATTACGACGTTCCTCCCACATGAGACTATTGTAACAAGGGATTAAATAGTATCCTGTCCTTCCTACACCGTCGCCAATATGGTCCTTCCTGCAATACACTTGGTCACCATCACCTGTCCTTACAAAGTACACCTTGTCATCAGGCAACTTTTTTTCACTTGAAAGTCTGTAATAGTAAATACTCCCTCCGTTCTTAAATGTAAATCTTTGTAAAGATTCCATTATAAACAACATACGGATGTATATAGATGCATTTTAAGTTTAGATTCATTCATTTTGCTCCGTATGTAGTCCATCTAGTGAAATCTCTACAAAGACTTATATTTAGGAACGGAGGGAGTATGGTTTCTCCTTATACCAGGACGCCCGTCAACCGGCACATGTACTGCTTTCGACCACCCCAGAAACAAGGCGTAGTCTCCGAAATTCGTCACCGTTGACCACTTGTGCTTTCCAGCCCTGTCGTTGTGGGCATCAACGAGCTTGAAAACTCTGAAGAAAGACTCACGGTTGCGCAACCATCGGTCTCTCACCACAATCAACAACTCGCCATCCAACTCCACAATGTAAGCATCATAGTCGGTGGGGTTGTAACAATCATATGGACGGCATTGGATGGATAAAGGGTGGGTGGCCGTGACCTCCGGCGTTCCGTCTTCCTTGATGCCAATTGCAAACTTGACGAGTTTTTCAGGGACCATTGTGAGGCCAAAGAGTTCACCCTTATAAAATGCGATGTCCCAGATCGGGTCCCCACCCCAACGGTTGTATACGGACCACCCGCCGTCCGGGCAACCAACTTTAATTTGCACAGGGCAATTTCACTGGCATCTGTAAGGACGACTATGGTGCAGCCGCTCGAAGAGGCGGGGTCTTCAGAGAAGATGATTTTCTTGATGCGACTGTAACGGTTGATTTGGGGTATCATGCTTTGCTTGGCGGAGAGCAGCACCTCCAAGCCCGAGAAGAGGTTCATAATCATAAGCTCACGGTTATCGGTAGTAGCGGCGATCCAAACGTCACCATGGGAGCCGACCAACCGCTTCCCTGCAGCCTTGCTTGGGACGCGCAGGACCCAACTGCCGTCGGGGCCGCATAGGTGCTTTCTCCTGCTGCGTCCAACCGGCGAGAGTAGGAGAGCCGGGATGGCGGGCTGCGCTGGAAGCCGAGACGACGCGTCGCGCCACGGCTTGCAGACCGCGGCCAGGTGCACACAGTCGCATGGGGAGATCTTGCTGCGGACCATGCCGAGGAGATCGTCGGGAAGTTCGTGCCATCCTGCCGTTGGCGGAGACGACGACTCGGCAACTCGGGGTCTCCGTCGCCGGCGTCCGCGCGCGCTCGTCCACATCTCTCCCGAAGTCTCGATCCGTACGTGCCTTTGATCGATCTTTTTCTCTTTCTATCTAATATCTATCTGTATACTACTCTGTATAGGAGAAGGAACCTTGATCTTTTCTTTTTGGACGTCGATAACTGCCACACGTGTGGTGTATCGCGTGGTTGTGCCGCATGTCTCGTGTGACATGGAGAAGAACCCGCCCGCACGACCGCGTCCGGGCGCGCGCAGCCACAGCCCGCACGTCCGGTGTGTGGCAAAACCGCCCACATGTCCCGGTCAGACGACCGCGTTGCCCGCATGACCCAGCCGTCCCGGCCTCCTTTCGATCCCTAGTCCGAACTGCGGCCATCGTCTCCCACCTCTCGATCCCCTAGCTCCATCGCCGTCCTTCTCTGGTTGCCATGGCAACCAGAGCAGATCCAAGGCCTTCCCACCGCTAACCAAACCCCCCCCCCCACTCCAACCCCTCCCTCCCAAGACGACCAGCTAAAAGCAGGTGAATCTCCGATCTCCTACTGTTTCTCATCTTTCTTCTGACCAGAAATTACAAATTGCAAATTTACCAACGAAGATGGCGACTGGATCCACACTATCGGGGCAAAACACCACACGGTTTTGTGTGTATTCGCATTTGCCAACCAGCATACGCCAGATCTGTCATGTACTACGCTAGAGTTGAGCTTAGGTTCTCGGTTGGCTTGGTGCAAGTAGTTGGTAATGAAGGATGCGTAGGAACCCCTAAAAAAGGGAGAGAAGGGAGAAATTTGGCATAGGGGGGTAGAAAGAATAGTTGCCACTTGTGTCTAACATCAGTTGCCATCTATCGTTGCCGTTAACTGCCACCATGTTAATCTGTTGCTTGCCATCCTATTTTAGTGGTTGTTGCCATCACTTTAAAAAGATAGCTGGCACCCAGATTTCAAAAAAGAGAGTGGATGTGCATGTCCTACTTGCCATGATGTGTTGGTTGCCTATGCAGGAAAATGTGACAAGATTGACGTGTTATCTTCTACGTGCAAACAGCAAAAAAATGCATTTTTTGCGGATTGTTGATGCGTTCTTGTTCATGCAGTGATTGAGAACACATTGGCAGAAACAAAACGCGGAAAGAATGAATCACGAAGATGGCACTGATCCTTGGGTTTCTCAAAGGCCATAAACACCCCCTTGGGATGCAGCAGAGTACAGTCAACTCATTTCTGCAGGGCCGTTGCTGCCAATACTAGAGCAGTATGCAGGCATTGGTATGATGCATGATAACAAGAAAAGAACATTTGCCATATTCACGATGATGAAGATGACATTCTACTTATGTCCTACAATGTCATTTTTCACAGGTTCTTATGACCAAAACACATTCAGGGGAGCACCATGGCAAGTTCAGTCACAAGGCGCTAACACTGACAAATGTACGGGCAACCAACTTCAACTAGTTAATTTAGCAAATCAAGGTAACGCATACGAAAAAGAAACATACCGGTGTGGACATGAAAATTAAACTTGCAAAGGATGGCAAAAAGACTCACGAGTTATATCAGAAAAAATGTAGGACCTTCATGCAACATGTGGCATCAGGCGGCAACCATGTACCTGCCATCGACGTCATACACAGGTGAGTCCATAAAAGTGAAGTTGCGGACGGTGAATTAGCAGAAGGAACATAGCTAACATCTGCAGTTGCCATGCTTGGACATCTACAGTTGCCATGCCTGGACAACTACAGTTGCCATGCCTGGACAACTGCAGTTGCCATGCCTGGACCACTGCAATTGCCATGTATGATCAAATGTGATTGCAATGTATAAACAACCGTGGATGGCAAGTGTGAACAAATCTGTGTGGCATGGTTGGACCACTACATGTGCCATGTTGAAGAAACTATAGTTGCCATGCAGTGACCAGCTACTACCATGATCACAGGTTGTTACGGTGGGACTACATCGGCAAACGTCTCATGGCAAGCTTCACAGTTGCAGGACAACGCTATTGCAGATAGAGCACATCAAATTGGAATGACAGACCACACAAGATGGGCACATGCGGCACAACAAGGTCAAAAATTTGAACCACAAAACAGTACTGCATTTGTTTTTGTGGGAATAGCATGTGAGGAAAAGAAGATTTGTAACGGTGGTGGTGGAAAAAACAAACAGAAAACACTACCAAGTGGTCGTGTGCAAAGAGTCATATATTGTCTTCGGGATTTGCCAATTGCTAAAAGAGTGTGTGCAACACTAATGATTGATCGCATTTGCCTAGTGAGCTCAAGCCTAGAATAAAAGTTTTGATGCTAGAATATACTGGTTGCCATGTATTGGCAGCAGTAGTTGCCATGTATGTTGGACTGCAGTTGCCATGGATATAGAATCCAAGTTTTGGTACTGATAGAAGCTGGTTGCCATGCATTGGCAACAGTAGTTGCCATGTTTGTTGGACTGTAGCTGCCATGACTGGAGAACTACAGTTGCCATGCATGTCCATATGCAGACTCACGGCTTGCTGTGTCAATGATGTCATACCAAATCACATGCTGTTGATGTACTCCGTTACGACAAACATGCCATTCAAGCAAAATCTTATGCTCGTACCTGTTTTTTTTATTACAGGACCTTCAACTACAATCAACAGCGGCGCGGGACATCTACTGCGGGGAGCTCTGAGCGCACGGAAGACGCATTCCACTAGCCAGCCAACAATCATGCCACAAACAATGCCGAGTCAGTGTCGGAAATGGCAATAATTCCAGCAATGCCGACAAGCACACCTTTGAAAACCAGCACTAGCAACACTCAAGTAGATGAAACTGCCGTCGATACTAAAGTGAATGATGAAATTGATAACGAAGCACAAGGGGATGAAGATGGTGGGCAATCAGAAATCATGGTACCTCAGCCACCGTACGTTGGGCAGAGATTTGATTCGTTCGCAGAAGCAAAGGAATTCTACCAGACATATGCAAAGTTCCATGGATTTGCGATCAACACTGAATACCATAGGAAAATTAAAAAAACTAATGAGTACAGCAGAGGTGAGATGAGGTGCTACAAGGCACGAAGGAACAAGAAGGGTAAAGGTGTTGCGCCTGTCGTTCCGGAACGAAAGAGAGGTATCATTCTCAAGGCGGAATGCCCTGTCCGATGTAAGCTGAACGTAGATGGAGCATGGTGGGTGGTCACTGAATATTTTGACGAGCACAACCACGAACTCATAAAGAAGTTCAACATGGTAAAATTTCTGACCGCACACAGAGGATTCACCCCCCTCGAGAAGAAATTCATAAAGCTGATACATGATTGTAACGTCGGTCCATCAAGAATGGTCCAGATACTATCACTCATCCACAGAAAAATGGGACTCTGAGTAGCATGCCCTACATACCAGCTGACGTCACAAACCTAAAGGTAAAGTACCGTAGAGAGAGCAAGTTGGCTGACATAGAGGCCACGATAACCTACTTCGATGAGAAAGTGAAGGAAGATCTAGATTTCTTCTACATGATAAGATTGGATGATGAGGATCGTGTCAGGAACATGTATTGGGTGGATGGTGCTGCAAGAAGAGCCTACAAACATTTCCGAGATTGCAATTCATTCGACGCGACATATCTCACTAATATGTACAAGATGCAATGCGCTCCATTCATAGGAATAAATAACCACAATCAATCATTGCAGTTCGGATGCGGGCTCGTTCAGAACAAAGACACAGATGGGTACACTTGGCTATTCAAGACCTTCTTGGAGTGCATGGATGGACTTGCTCTAATGAACATAATAACAGACCAGGATTTTAGCATGCGTGCAGGCATAAAGGAGGTCTTTCCTTTGGCAGTGCACAGGCGCTGCAGGTGGCACATTATAAAGAAGGCTGAGGAGACGCTACAACCGTTCTTTGTTGACCGTCCAGAGCTACACAAGGCATTCGAGCTGTGCGTGGACCACAACTTGACGGTGGAGGAGTTTGAAAGGAGCTCGATGGCCATGATTGAAACATATCAAGTCCAAGACAACAAGACGCTCGCTAGCCTGTGGGACAAGCGAATGTACTGGGTGTCGGCCTACTTCATGCAGTCCTTCTTCCCGTTTCTGCAGACTACATAGCGCAGCGAGGTGTTCAATGTTGTTTTGTAGCGGTAAGTGAGCCCTGGCAACTCATTGCTACAGTTTTCCAAGCAATACACAGCTTTGCAACAAAAAATAATGGGATCTGAGCTATAGCACGAAGCAAACACCGCGCTAAAGCAGCCAAAATTGCTAATGTATTTACCGATGGAGAGGCAGATGAGCAAGATATACACCAACAAGATCTTTAACAAGTAAGTCAGTTGTGTTACAATCTTATTTGCACAAGCATGAAGGTAGTAGGTGCCATCTAGAATGCAATGCAGTTGAAAAGCTTATTTGAAAATGATGATTTCTTGAAAAGTATTCATTGAGTACAGAGTAACCACGATATGTAGTTGCCATGTTTAATGAACTATAGTTTGCCATGTTTAATGAAGTACAGTTGCCATGTTTACTCAACTGCAATTGCCATGTTTAATGAAATGCAGTTGCCATGCTTAATGTACTGTACTTCCATTGGGCATGTTGGTATGGAAATGCCAATGCCAATTAAAGATGTTATGCAAGTTGCCATGTTTAATGAACTGCAGTTGTCATGTTTAATGAACTGCAGTTGCCATGCTTAATGAACTGCTGTTGCCATGTTTAATGTACTGTAGTTGCCATGTTCAAACGAAATGTACTTCCATTGGCCACGACAACATAAGGTGCTACAAAAAACATCACACAAGAGTTTAACAAAAACACACAAAACTTGCAGATTCCAGGAAGAAATAAAGCGTGCCAGCATGTTCACGGCTTTCCAGGTGGACGAACATACGTTCAAGGTGTGTTCTATTTTGGACATGTCGGATTCAGAACCTGAAGACCCGGGAAGGGACTACTTCGTGAAAGCCTCGATAAGCCAAGGCGAATACTACTACCAATGCTGCAAATTCAAACGGGACGATATTGTGTGCTGTCACATACTAAACGTAATGGACATGAACGCGGTGACACGAATGCCCCGCCATTTCATAAGGCGGCGATGGACTTGGGACGCTGACGACGCATTGGCGCCGCAAACATCAAACACAGTTTTGGATGTGCATGACGAGAGACCGGAGTCAACCATGCAAGCCGTGAGGCACGTTGTCTTGACAAAGAACTATGCTGAACTAATTGATGAAGCGTGCAAGAGTGATGAGACAGCGAGGGTTGCAGAAAAACACAGGAAGGCCCTGAAAAGAGAGTTTGATGAGGTCAAGAAGAGGAAAGCTGAGGAAGCCTTACACAGGTTCCCCCGCACATCAAGTGTGCCTTCGTCCACGGGGCCATCATCTGAAAACTCGGAGGTAGGATCTGGAACAGCAAGCACACAAACCCAGGTCAGGAACCCACCCCGTTCCATCACAAAGGGGCGTCTAAAAGAGATAAGATACAAATCGAGATTGGAGATTCAAGCAAAACACAAGAAAATAAAGAAAGGGACGGGCAATCCGTAAGCAACATTGGAGCACTGTGACATGGTCCTTGGTGACATTTTTTGTAATCTAGATGTTCTAAATGTTTTAAAAATGGCACAATGACTGTTGAGGGGCATCAGAATTTGAAGGAAAATGTCATGAATGGATAACTACAATTGCCACGTGTATGGTACTTAATTTGCCATGTTATGTATACTGAATCTACCATGCTATTTTATACTGAATCTACCATGTTATGTATACTGAATCTGCCATGCTATTTTATACTGAATCTGCCATGTTATGTATACTGAATCTGCCATGCTATTTTATACTGAATCTGCCATGTAAAGTATACTGAATTTGCCATGTTAAGTATACTAAATTTGCCATGTTATTTATACTGAATCTGCTGTGTCGTTTATACTGAATCTGCCATGTTAGTTCTACTGAAATATGCCATGTTATTTGTAATGACTCTGCATCGCGTAGATTTCCGTGTTCAGTCAACGCATTTTAGTCACACATAGTGTATTGTGTGCAAACTATGGGAAACAAGTTGAAAAGGGTCACGTGCAGCAACCGCAAAAAGGTTACGGCTACATGATCAAACTACCATGCTAGCCAGTATAGTTAGCAATGGAAAAAAAAGAAGCAAATGTGCCAAATGAAAAACGACGATAACTTTCACTAACCATGTCTGATGAACTACATTTTCCATGTTTTCAAACATCGTAGACGCATTCGAAACATCAAACTGGTGCTACCAATGATGAAAGCATAATAATAATGATAAACATAAATGTATCTACTGTCACGCCTAAATAGGTTCACATCCACACATATATTACAGAAAATATTCAAATGTCACTCACACACCACCACTACATACTAGGCTACACGGAGTTGCAGTCATAACATAGCACACAGACGTAGTTTTGAAAAGAACAAAGGTAATACCTTACATTCCTCGGCAACAGAATGTAAGGTAGGCGTTCGGTATGGAGCACCACATGATCACTTGTACTTCTTGGTGAATTTCTTTACAACTTCCTCTATGAACTCATGTGCTCTGGAGTGCGTGTTGAAATCTTCATTCGTCAACCAGTTCCATGTGTAAATTTTGCGGAGCTCAATGACCATTGCAACTGTGACAACAGGAACCAGTCTACCTTCCCACTTTGCAAGGTATTCCAACGTGTGAAAGCCACAGTCCGTCCTGCACAAGAAAAGAATCAGGTGAACTCACAAGGACAGAGATAACAATAATAAACTTCAATTCAGAGGTGACAAGAGGGTTAGCATTGCTGTAGAGGACACATGAAGAAAGAGATGGGACATTACTTGTTTCCTTGCTTCGTAGTCGCCACGCACTACTAGGGAAAAGCCTATACACAGAAAGTTACTAGTAGCGAGGGTTAAAAACCCTCGCTATTGCTACTTACCAGTAGCGCAGGTTTTTAAACCTCGCTACTACTAAGTTGATAGCAGTAGCACGGATTTTTAACCCTCGCTACTACTAAGCGGTCTCTACCGTGCCCCCCGGGACATGCCATAGTAGTAGCGCGGGTTTTTAAAACCTCGCTACTACTAAGTTTGATAGCAGTAGCGTTGGTTTTTAGCCCTCGCTACTACTAAGTGGTGCCATAGTAGTAACGAGGGGGTAAAAAACCGCGCTACTACTAAAGGTCCCATTCTCAAACTCTACCCCCCTGGATTGCCTTTTCAGTTTTAAAAAAATAAAATAAAATGATGAAAATGTCAAGAAAATAAAAGAAAATAAGTTTCCCATGTGATATGTGGTCTAGTTGTTGGGAAAATTTGCAAATATGAATTTCGACTTTATTTGCAAAATCTCTCGAGAATTTGTAAAAATGGGCATAACTTTTGCATACTAACTCGGATGAAAAAGTTTTTTATATGAAAAATCATCTACTCGAAAAGTTACATCCAAATTTAACAGGGAGAACCCCGTTAAACATTTTCAAAATCCTCAAAAACCAAACAGAAAAAAGTCACGGGGCTTTTAAGATCTAGAGTGGAAAAAATCGAAAAAATTTCAAACTATGTGGTCAAACTGTGGTCAAACAATGGTCAAACTAATTATTATAGAATATTAGTGTTACTAAATAATTATTTTAGTTTTTTTGAATTTTGGTCAAATCTGGTCAAACTATGGCCAAACTGTAGTCAAACTGTGGTCAAACTAATTATTCAAGAAATATTAGTGTTACTAATTTTTTAGAACAATAGTTTCAAACTCAAATAGTGAAATGTGTGACTTCATGCTCAAGCTAAATTCCTGAGGTTAATAGGATTGACATCTTACTATTGTCAGGAAAACAACAAGTGCAGACTTGGAAACGAGGGAGAATAGAACCCGGAAGTTAAGCGTGCTCAGGCTGGAGTAGTGAGAGGATGGGTGAACATCCGGGAAGTTAGATGATTTGGAATGATGAGGGGTGATTAGAGATTAAATTGAGCAGTGATGAGGGGTGATTAGAGATTTGAGGTTAAAATAATTCAGAAATTTGAAAATTAGGGAAAAATCGAAATATTTTTTTGAAAAAATTCAAAAAAAACCGCGCTGGTAGTAGTAGCGCGGGTTTTTACCCACACTACTACTAAAGGACGTAGTAGTAGCGTGGGTGGCACCCGCGCTACTACTATACGTTAGTTGTAGCGCCTTATTAGTAGCGTCGGCCCCCGCGCTACTAATAGGCCCAAAACCCGCGCTGTTGCTAGGCTTTTCCCTAGTAGTGACGTACTCAATTGGAAAATGTCTGATCTGGACCTTTGAGTGTTCGTAGTGACGGTTCCATGTCTCTTTGAGGTTGTTGATGAAGTATTCCGCATGCGTAGTAAGGTCTGCATCAGCTGCCAAACGCATTGAATCAAGCACCTCAAAACGTTGGTTCTTCAGGTTAAGGCAGATCGCGTAGTGGTGACCACACTTGTCGTGTGGGTCGTGTGGTGCAAGCTCCTGGAACATGGGGAACAGGACCTGCAAGTAAAATGAAGGAAAGAAGAAGCAGAGTTCACATGAAGAACAAAAAATGGTGTAATTGGGAAAATGACGTGTAAGGATATCACCGGTTGCAGCAAGAGGCACATGAGTGACATAAAGCAGCAAGGGGCCAAAAAGTAGAATCACATAGAATGTTTAGTTATAGTGGGTAGTTAAAAAAAGTTGTCATCCATGTAAGAACAAAGTTGCTCTGTATTTTAGTTTGAAGTTGCCACATAGTTTGTATGGGGATGCAAATCAAAAGTCAGTTTACATGGCAGCTGTTGCCACATGAAACAGTTGTCACATAAACAGGGTGTATCCCACATGTGAAGCATAGCTACTGGCAAAAAATATACCATGGGAGGAAAAAATGTGCAAAAAAGGAAGGAGTACTCACACATTTCTTCATTGTGAGCTTGAATTCACCATGCGCAGCAAAATGCTTCCTCGGGATTTTGTGGTGGAAGTCACCATACCATATTTTGCAGGTCACACTATAATGCATGATTGTTTTGTCGGGAGACATATCCATATGCTTGTTGATGAAGTCAATCCCACATGCAACTACATTCGTCGACATTTTACCGAGTGGCCTCACAGACTTGGCAAGATCACCCAGGTCGATGTACGTCACTTCGCATTGTATGACCTTGGTTTTGTCCAAACATGAGCTGTATGAAAATGATATAACATGAAAGAATCATGTCTACTAAGTAAACAAAAGGAATAAAACATAAACGGATCATATCTAGAAATAGCAAAAAGATGAATGGTAAAAAGAGCAAAGATGAGTGGTGTGGTCATTACGCTTTCAACTCCTTCATGTGCTTGCTGCTGGCCCTCGCGTTTCCAAAGCGCTTGGCGATATTGTACAGCTGGTTCTACTCCTTTGTGGCCTTGAATTCGGGCTCGTAGTCATCCGCGGGAGGTGGGTGAACTACCCTCTGCGGCCTCACAGAACCAGGGGTGGCACTTCTAATGGTATCCTCAAATACCATCTCAGCAGGCACGTTGGAACTTGATTGCCCCTGACCTCGTGAGGACCTCCTCTGCAATGTTGCCTCCTCAATCCTGCGGTAAGCTTCATCAAGTGACAGTGAAATCTCCTCAAGGGTGCCTGCAAGGATCAAAAAATTGGGTTAGGGTACCTGGAAAACAAAACAAATGTAGTATGAAAGAAAGGGTGCATGATATGAAATGTAGGTACAAAAAGTAGGGAGTTTCCATGTGGAGGCAACTCCAGTTGCCATGTGTAATGCATTGTAGTTGCCATGTGACAACAACTATAGTTGCCATGTTGTGTCAACTCCAGTTGCCATGTGGTTGCCGAATGGAAAATGCAGCATGGCAACAAAAATGTAGGTGACATGGTGCAGCAAATCTGTTGCCATGTGTAGTGCACTATAGTTGCCATGTGACAACAACTACAGTTGCCATGTTGTATCAACTCCAGTTGACATGTGGTTGCTGAATGGAAAATGTAGCATGGCAACAAAAATGTAGGTGACATGGTGCAGCAAATCCAGTTGCCATGTCATCACATAACAGTTGCCATCACAAGTGAGAACCCCCAAAAAAATGCTTGGGATAAAAGTCAGACTAAACAGATGTATACAAGAAAATGATAAGCACAGAAGAAATGTACCTTGCACGATCGGCTCTGCGAACTTGACAGCCTTCCTGCCCTCGACCATTGGTTGCGCCATCATTGCGGCCATGCCTGCCAGGAAAGGAAAGGCAACTGGCGTAGGATCTTGGACCACTGGTTGATCTTGATGGATGCCAAGGCTAAAGCTCGGTGGGGTGAAGGCCATTGGGTGCCTCTCATGCCTACTGGCCGGACCGCGAACAACTTGCGGGGCAGAATCCAAGGTGAAAGATCAACAAACATTTCTGAATCGGCCGCTGCAGAATCATCGGGCTTATTCGTAGGGCGGGGTGTGTTGTCAGCCGTATCAGTCATAGCTTTCTTGACAATCTTCTTGTTTGGGCTGTAGGGGACACCAACATTGACTAGCAGCTTGGAAGTGTGCAGATTTAAGCTGGGGTTCTCCACGGCGGATAAAGACGCAGTCTGCTCCGGACGTTCACCTCCGTCAGTCGTGCCCGTCTTGCCACCTGGATCAGTTGTACTCCGGTCTTCCGGTTTCTCCATAACAATGGTTTTGGCAGGTGGTGGGAACAGTGTGACGCAGGAACATAACCAGAGTCATCTCTGCTGCTTCTAGCTACAGCCGGTGCATTGGGTATGTCTGTTGATTTCTTGCGGGGGCTACGATGCCTAGGTGGAAGACCATCTCGCGAAACGGTCGCCTTAGCAACCTCTGCACCACCAAGAGATAGAGCTGTTGTGCCAAGACTCTCACCTGTGGACGGCATATCATTATGAACTGTCACCTCAGCCACTTCTGTCGTGGACACAGGAGTGCCACCATGCACGCGCTTGGAATCCGTGTCAGATGAGCGGGAATTTTCCTTGCTTAGGTTGGTCTCGGGGGCGTCCACTTCAACACTTGCTGATGGGGTGGCATGGCTCACAGCAGCATCCTTCATTGCCAGCAGAGTGGGCAATATTTCATCAGTCCTGGCAGATACCAACTCGTCACTCCCTGATATATGGATGCTTGTTGTTGTAGCCTGCACATCTACAACCAGCGGAGATGGTCGGCCGCTTGCGTCAGAGCTAGTGGGAATAGTTGACGGTGCAGCAACAGTTTTGTCGACTGGCGCCTCATGAACATCTCAGTTGCCACCTGTCGACAACTTTGAATGAAGGCATTCGAGTGGGTCCCTAATGATATGCTTGGTCACGCGTGTAGTGGTCTTCTTCACCCTGCAAAGGAAAAGCACATGAAAAGTATTAAAAAATGAACAAAAAATATTTGCCATGGTAGCCATCTTAAAAAATGAAAAAAATGTGTGATGTGCCAGGACTGCCATTTCAAAACTAGGTATGGGTGAGCACACAAGCTAATGGAAAGCTAGTAGTTGCAATGAAGGTGGAATAAGAGTTGCCATGTGGCATAGTTAGCAGTTGCCATGGTAGCCATCTTGAAAAATGAAAAAAAATGTCTGATCTACCAGGAATGCAATTTTAAAACTAGGTATGAATGAGCACACAAGCCAATGAAAAGATGGTAGTTGCCATGTAGGTGCAATAAGAGTTGCCATTTGGCCTAGATAGCAGTTGCCATGCAAAAACAAGCATGAGTTGCCATCCAGTTAAAAGAAAGAGATCATTGGAAAAACAACAGTTGTCATGTGGGACTGATGGCAATAGCCCATGTGGCAAGCTGAACAGCTGCATTGAAAAGCAAAAATATTGCAATATGGCAATGAAAGAACAGGGATAACCTACTTCTTGACTGGCTTTCTCATGTCTCGCAACACGACAGGATCCCCGATGTTGGACGTCGTCGTAGGAGGAGATGACCTGGTGGAAGGAGTGTCACCAGCAATGGGGGCACTTTTGTTCAATCGAGCAGAAACACGGGTTGGGTGCTTGTTTCTTTGTAATTGCTCGTCCACCAGCTGTCGCCTCACTACACATATAAGAAAGTGGCAAAAAAAGGTGCCAAGTGTCAGACACGAAATTCATTCCCACGCTTAGCAAAACAAATGCAAAAAAGGGTCAGTCTGTTCAAAAAGATAGGCAAAACAAAACACTAAAATAGAAGTCGAACCTCCTCTTAGCAGCTGCGGGATCGGTCCTAGAACTCTTGGCAGGAGAGCCCTGCCCAACATCCACTACTAGGAAAAGGGCTATAGATTAAATGGACACTAATGGCACACCTGTCATGTGGTGCGCCACTACTATATAGCAGTGGCGCACCATGTGCAGGTGCGCCATTAGTGTGTAATACACTAATGGTGCACCAGGCACATGGTGCGCCACTAGTAACAATTTTTTTTTCCAAACATACTAATGGCGCATCGTGGCACGGTGCGCCATTACTAGTGCTAACTAGTAATGGCGCACCGGCCACACAGTGCGCCACTACTGTTGTTTTTTTATTCTTTTTTTTGCAAAACTACTAATGGCGCACCGTAGCATAGTGCGCCATTACTAGTTTAAACTAGTAATGGCGCACTATGCCATGGTGCGCCATTAGAATATTTATTTATTTATTTATTTATTTATTTGCAAAACTACTAATGGCGCACCAGCAGCAGGTGCACCATTAGTAACCAGGGTTACTAATGGCGCATTTGCAGGTGGTGCGCCATTAGTAACCTGGGACCAACAAGATATTTTGGACAGCCCACCTACCCACTCATTTTCCCCACTTCATTCTCCACCTCCTCCTCCAAGATTGTCTCAGCTGCCTCCTCCTCCTCACCTCATTTGCACCATAGATTCATCCAAATTAAGTGGTTAAATTACCTTTTTTTGATAGGTAAGCAAGGGGGGAAGCTATCTTTATGTTGTTCTCCCTCTCCAACAACGTGCACATGCACTTTTTGTGGCCTATCTAGATCTATGTATGTTTGTGGTGTTGCATATGTTTGTGATGTTGCATATATGTTTGTGTTTGCAGGTACCAGTATTTGAAATGGGATAGTTGCCAATATTTTGCCGGAATGTTGATTTATTTTCGTTTCGGCGAGAATTTTGGCACTATGCATTCTTTTTGGTCCTATTTTTAGGGAAAGTCATGCCAAATTTTTTCTTGGTTCTAAAATATCGTTTTGTTCTACCTGTTGGGAATGTAGTAATTTCAAAAAAAAATTCCTACGCACACGCAAGATCATGGTGATGCATAGCAATGAGTGGGGAGAGTAATGTCCATGTATCCTCGTAGACCGTAAGCGGAAGCGTTATGACAACGCGGTTGATGTAGTCGTACGTCTTCATGATCCGACCGATCCAAGTACCGAATGTATGGCACCTCCGAGTTCAGCACACGTTCAGCTCGATGACGATCCCCGGACTCCGATCCAGCAAAGTGTCGGGGATGAGTTTCGTCAGCACGACGGTGTGGTGACGATGATGATGTTCTACCGGCGCAGGGCTTCGCCTAAACTACGATATGACCGAAGTGGAATATGGTGGAGGGGGGCACCGCACACAGCTAAGGAATGATCACGAAGATCAACTTGTGTGTCATGGGGTGCCCCCCTGCCCCCGTATATAAAGGAGCCAAGGGGGAGGGGGTGGCCGGCCAAGGAGGGTGCGCCAAGGGGAGTCCTACTCCCACCGGGAGTAGGACTCCTTCTTTCCTAGTCCAACTAGGAGAAGGGGGAAAAGGAGGGGAGTGGAGAAGGAAGGGAGAGGGGGGCCACGCCCCAAACCCTTTGTCCAATTCAGACTGGGCTTGGGAGGGGCGCGCGCCACCTCTTGGCTCCTTCCCACTAAGGCCCATTAAGGCCCAATACTCTTCCCCGTATTCCCGTAACTCCCCGGTACTCTGAAAAATACCCGAATCACTCGAAACCTTTCCGAACTCCGAATATAGTCGTCCAATATATCGATATTTATGTCTCGACCATTTCGAGACTCCTCGTCATGTCCCCGATCTCATCCGGGACTCCGAACTCCTTCGGTACATCAAAACTCATAAACTCATAATATAACTGTCATCGAAACCTTAAGCGTGCGGACCCTACGGGTTTGAGAACTATGTAGACATGACCTAGAACTATTCTTGGTCAATAACCAATAGCGGAACCTGGATGCTCATATTGGCTCCTACATATTCTACGAAGATCTTTATCGGTCAAACCGCATAACAACATACGTTGTTCCCTTTGTCATCGGCATGTTACTTGCCCGAGATTCGATCGTCGGTATCTAATACCTAGTTCAATCTCGTTACCGGCAAGTCTCTTTACTTGTTACGTAATGCATCATTCCGTAACTAACTCATTAGCTACATTGCTTGCAAGGCTTATAGTGATGTGCATTACCGAGAGGGCCCAGCGATACCTCTCCGACAATCGGAGTGACAAAACCTAATCTCGAAATACACCAACCCAACATGTACCTTTGGAGACACCTGTAGTACTCCTTTATAATCACCCAGTTACGTTGTGACGTTTGGTAGCACCCAAAGTGTTCCTTCGGTAAACGGGAGTTGCATAATCTCATAGTTACAGGAACATGTATAAGTCATGAAGAAAGCAATAGCAACATACTAAATGATCAAGTGCTAAGCTAACGGAATGGGTCAAGTCAATCACATCATTCTCCCAATGATGTGATCCCGTTAATCAAATGACAACTCTTTTGTCCATGGCTAGGAAACATAACCATCTTTGATAAACGAGCTAGTCAAGTAGAGGCCTACTAGTGACACTATGTTTGTCTATGTATTCACACATGTATTATGTTTCCGGTTAATACAATTCTAGCATGAATAATAAATATTTATCATGATATAAGGAAATAAATAATAACTTTATTATTGCCTCTAGGGCATAATTCCTTCACTCTCCCACTTGCACTAGAGTCAATAATCTAGTTCACATCATCATGTGATTTAACACCAATATTCATATTTGTATATGATTAACACCCATAGTTCACATCGTCATGTGATCAACACCCAAAGGGTTTACTAGAGTCAATAATCTAGTTCACATCGCTATGTGATTAACACCCAAAGAGTACTAAGGTATGATCATGTTTTGCTCGTGAGAGAAGTTTAGTCTACGGGTCTGTCACATTCAGAGCCGTATGTATTTTGCAAATATTCTAAGTCTACAATGCTCTGCATGGAGCTACTCTAGCTAATTGCTCCCACTTTCAATATGTATCCAGATTGAGACTTAGAGTCATCTGGATCGGTGTAAAAGCTTGCACCGATGTAACTTTTTACGACGGGCTCTTTTATCACCTCCATAATCGAGAAGTATTTCCTTGGTCCTCACTAAGGATATTCTTGACTGCTGTCCAGTGATCTATTATTAGATCAAAATTGTATTCCTTTGCCAAACACAGAGCAAGGTATATAATAGGTCTGATTCACGGCATAGCATACTTTATAGAACCTATGACTGAGGCATAGGGAATGACTTTTCATTCTCTTTCTATTTTCTGCCATAGTCGGGTTTTGAGTCTTACTCAACTTCACACCTTGCAACACAGGCAAGAACTCTTTCTTTGACTGTTCCATTTTGAACTACTTCAAAAAAAATTATCAAGGTATGTACTCAACTTCACACCTTGCAACATAAGGTGCTACAAAAATCATCACACAAGAGTTTAACAAAAACACACAAAACTTGCAGATTCCAGGAAGAAATAAAGCGTGCCAGCATGTTCACGGCTTTCCAGGTGGACGAACATACGTTCAAGGTGTGTTCTATTTTGGACATGTCGGATTCAGAACCTGAAGACCCGGGAAGGGACTACTTCGTGAAAGCCTCGATAAGCCAAGGCGAATACTACTACCAATGCTGCAAATTCAAACGGGACGATATTGTGTGCTGTCACATACTAAAAGTAATGGACATGAACGCGGTGACACGAATGCCCTGCCATTTCATAAGGCGGCGATGGACTTGGGACGCTGACGACGCATTGGCGCCGCAAACATCAAACACAGTTTTGGATGTGCATGACGAGAGACCAGAGTCAACCATGCAAGCCGTGAGGCACGTTGTGTTGACAAAGAACTATGCTGAACTAATTGATGAAGCGTGCAAGAGTGATGAGACAGCGAGGGTTGCAGAAAAACACAGGAAGGCCCTGAAAAGAGAGTTTGATGAGATCAAGAAGAGGAAAGCTGAGGAAGCCTTACATAGGTTCCCCCGCACATCAAGTGTGCCTTCGTCCACGGGGCCATCATCTGAAAACTCGGAGGTAGGATCTGGAACAGCAAGCACACAAACCCAGGTCAGGAACCCACCCCGTTCCATCACAAAGGGGCGTCTAAAAGAGATAAGATACAAATCGAGATTGGAGATTCAAGCAAAACACAAGAAAATAAAGAAAGGGACGGGCAATCTGTAAGCAACATTGGAGCACTGTGACATGGTCCTTGGTGACATTTTTTGTAATCTAGATGTTCTAAATGTTTTAAAAATGGCACAATGACTGTTGAGGGGCATCGGAATTTGAAGGAAAATGTCATGAATGGATAACTACAGTTGCCACGTGTATGGTACTTAATTTGCCATGTTATGTATACTGAATCTACCATGCTATTTTATACTGAATCTACCATGTTATGTATACTGAATCTGCCATGCTATTTTATACTGAATCTGCCATGTTATGTATACTGAATCTGCCATGCTATTTTATACTGAATCTGCCATGTTAAGTATACTGAATTTGCCATGTTAAGTATACTAAATTTGCCATGTTATTTATACTGAATCTGCTGTGTAATTTATACTGAATCTGACATGTTAGTTCTACTGAAATATGCCATGTTATTCGTAATGACTCTGCATCGCGTAGATTTCCGTGTTCAGTCAACGCATTTTAGTCACACATAGTGTATTGTGTGCAAACTATGGGAAACAAGTTGAAAAGGGTCACGTGCAGCAACCGCAAAAAGGTTACGGCTACATGATCAAACTACCATGCTAGCCAGTACAGTTAGCAATGGAAAAAAAAGAAGCAAATGTGCCAAATGAAAAACGATGATAACTTTCACTAACCATGTCTGATGAACTACATTTTCCATGTTTTCAAACATCGTAGACGCATTCGAAACATCAAACTGGTGCTACCAATGATGAAAGCATAATAATAATGATAAACATAAATGTATCTACTGTCACGCCTAAATAGGTTCACATCCACACATATATTACAGAAAATATTCAAATGTCACTCACACACCACCACTACATACTAGGCTACGCGGAGTTGCAGTCATAACATAGCACACAGACGTAGTTTTGAAAAGAACAAAGGTAATACCTTACATTCCTCGGCAACAGAATGTAAGGTAGGCGTTCGGTATGGAGCACCACATGATCACTTGTACTTCTTGGTGAATTTCTTTACAACTTCCTCTATGAACTCATGTGCTCTGGAGTGCGTGTTGAAATCTTCATTCGTCAACCAGTTCCATGTGTAAATTTTGCGGAGCTCAATGACCATTGCAACTGTGACAACAGGAACCAGTCTACCTTCCCACTTTGCAAGGTATTCCAACGTGTGAAAGCCACAGTCCGTCCCGCACAAGAAAAGAATCAGGTGAACTCACAAGGACAGAGATAACAATAATAAACTTCAATTCAGAGGTGACAAGAGGGTTAGCATTGCTGTAGAGGACACATGAAGAAAGAGATGGGACATTACTTGTTTCCTTGCTTCGTAGTCGCCACGCACTACTAGGGAAAAGCCTATACACAGAAAGTTACTAGTAGCGAGGGTTAAAAACCCTCGCTACTGCTACTTACCAGTAGCGCAGGTTTTTTAACCTCGCTACTACTAAGTTGATAGCAGTAGCACGGATTTTTAACCCTCGCTACTACTAAGCGGTCTCTACCGTGCCCCCCGGGACATGCCATAGTAGTAGCGCGGGTTTTTAAAACCTCGCTACTACTAAGTTTGATAGCAGTAGCGTTGGTTTTTAGCCCTCGCTACTACTAAGTGGTGCCATAGTAGTAACGAGGGGGTAAAAAACCGCGCTACTACTAAAGGTCCCATTCTCAAACTCTACCCCCCTGGATTGCCTTTTCAGTTTTAAAAAAATAAAATAAAATGATGAAAATGTCAAAAATATAAAAGAAAATAAGTTTCCCATGTGATATGTGGTCTAGTTGTTGGGAAAATTTGCAAATATGAATTTCGACTTTATCTGCAAAATCTCTCGAGAATTTGTAAAAATGGGCATAACTTTTGCATACTAACTCGGATGAAAAAGTTTTTTATATGAAAAATCATCTACTCGAAAAGTTACATCCAAATTTAACAGGGAGAACCCCGTTAAACATTTTCAAAATCCTCAAAAACCAAACAGAAAAAAGTCACGGGGCTTTTAAGATCTAGAGTGGAAAAAATCGAAAAAATTTCAAACTATGTGGTCAAACTGTGGTCAAACAATGGTCAAACTAATTATTATAGAATATTAGTGTTACTAAATAATTATTTTAGTTTTTTTGAATTTTGGTCAAATCTGGTCAAACTATGGCCAAACTGTAGTCAAACTGTGGTCAAACTAATTATTCAAGAAATATTAGTGTTACTAATTTTTTAGAACAATAGTTTCAAACTCAAATAGTGAAATGTGTGACTTCATGCTCAAGCTAAATTCCTGAGGTTAATAGGATTGACATCTTACTATTGTCAGGAAAACAACAAGTGCAGACTTGGAAACGAGGGAGAATAGAACCCGGAAGTTAAGCGTGCTCAGGCTGGAGTAGTGAGAGGATGGGTGAACGTCCGGGAAGTTAGATGATTTGGAATGATGAGGGGTGATTAGAGATTAAATTGAGCAGCGATGAGGGGTGATTAGAGATTTGAGGTTAAAATAATTCAGAAATTTGAAAATTAGGGAAAAATCGAAATATTTTTTCGAAAAAATTCAAAAAAAACTGCGCTGGTAGTAGTAGCGCGGGTTTTTACCCACACTACTACTAAAGGACGTAGTAGTAGCGTGGGTGGCACCCGCGCTACTACTATACGTTAGTTGTAGCGCCTTATTAGTAGCGCCGGCCCCCGCGCTACTAATAGGCCCAAAACCCGCGCTGTTGCTAGGCTTTTCCCTAGTAGTGACGTACTCAATTGGAAAATGTCTGATCTGGACCTTTGAGTGTTCGTAGTGACGGTTCCATGTCTCTTTGAGGTTGTTGATGAAGTATTCCGCATGTGTAGTAAGGTCTGCATCAGCTGCCAAACGCATTGAATCAAGCACCTCAAAACGTTGGTTCTTCAGGTTAAGGCAGATCGCGTAGTGGTGACCACACTTGTCGTGTGGGTCGTGTGGTGCAAGCTCCTGGAACATGGGGAACAGGACCTGCAAGTAAAATGAAGGAAAGAAGAAGCAGAGTTCACATGAAGAACAGAAAATGGTGTAATTGGGAAAATGACGTGTAAGGATATCACCGGTTGCAGCAAGAGGCACATGAGTGACATAAAGCAGCAAGGGGCCAAAAAGTAGAATCACATAGAATGTTTAGTTATAGTGGGTAGTTAAAAAAAGTTGTCATCCATGTAAGAACAAAGTTGCTCTGTATTTTAGTTTGAAGTTGCCACATAGTTTGTATGGGGATGCAAATCAAAAGTCAGTTTACATGGCAGCTGTTGCCACATGAAACAGTTGTCACATAAACAGGGTGTAGCCCACATGTGAAGCATAGCTACTGGCAAAAAATATACCATGGGAGGAAAAAATGTGCAAAAAAGGAAGGAGTACTCACACATTTCTTCATTGTGAGCTTGAATTCACCATGCGCAGCAAAATGCTTCCTCGGGATTTTGTGGTGGAAGTCACCATACCATATTTTGCAGGTCACACTATAATGCATGATTGTTTTGTCGGGAGACATATCCATATGCTTGTTGATGAAGTCAATCCCACATGCAACTACATTCGTCGACATTTTACCGAGTGGCCTCACAGACTCGGCAAGATCACCCAGGTCGATGTACGTCACTTCGCATTGTATGACCTTGGTTTTGTCCAAACATGAGCTGTATGAAAATGATATAACATGAAAGAATCATGTCTACTAAGTAAACAAAAGGAATAAAACATAAACGGATCATATCTAGAAATAGCAAAAAGATGAATGGTAAAAAGAGCAAAGATGAGTGGTGTGGTCATTACGCTTTCAGCTCCTTCATGTGCTTGCTGCTGGCCCTCGCGTTTCCAAAGCGCTTGGCGATATCGTACAGCTGGTTCTACTCCTTTGTGGCCTTGAATTCGGGCTCGTAGTCATCCGCGGGAGGTGGGTGAACTACCCTCTGCGGCCTCACAGAACCAGGGGTGGCACTTCTAATGGTATCCTCAAATACCGTCTCAGCAGGCACGTTGGAACTTGATTGCCCCTGACCTCGTGAGGACCTCCTCTGCAATGTTGCCTCCTCAATCCTGCGGTAAGCTTCATCAAGTGACAGTGAAATCTCCTCAAGGGTGCCTGCAAGGATCAAAAAATTGGGTTAGGGTACCTGGAAAACAAAACAAATGTAGTATGAAAGAAAGGGTGCATGATATGAAATGTAGGTACAAAAAGTAGGGAGTTTCCATGTGGAGGCAACTCCAGTTGCCATGTGTAATGCATTGTAGTTGCCATGTGACAACAACTATAGTTGCCATGTTGTGTCAACTCCAGTTGCCATGTGGTTGCCGAATGGAAAATGCAGCATGTCAACAAAAATGTAGGTGACATGGTGCAGCAAATCTGTTGCCATGTGTAGTGCACTATAGTTGCCATGTGACAACAACTACAGTTGCCATGTTGTATCAACTCCAGTTGACATGTGGTTGCTGAATGGAAAATGCAGCATGGCAACAAAAATGTAGGTGACATGGTGCAGCAAATCCAGTTGCCATGTCATCACATAACAGTTGCCATCACAAGTGAGAACCCCCAAAAAAATGCTTGGGACAAAAGTCAGACTAAACAGATGTATACAAGAAAATGATAAGCACAGAAGAAATGTACCTTGCACGATCGGCTCTGCGAACTTGACAGCCTTCCTGCCCTCGACCATTGGTTGCGCCATCATTGCGGCCATGCCTGCCAGGAAAGGAAAGGCAACTGGCGTAGGATCTTGGACCACTGGTTGATCTTGATGGATGCCAAGGCTAAAGCTCGGTGGGGTGAAGGCCATTGGGTGCCTCTCATGCCTACTGGCCGGACCGCGAACAACTTGCGGGGCAGAATCCAAGGTGAAAGATCAACAAACATTTCTGAATCGGCCGCTGCAGAATCATCGGGCTTATTCGTAGGGCGGGGTGTGTTGTCAGCCGTATCAGTCATAGCTTTCTTGATAATCTTCTTGTTTGGGCTGTAGGGGACACCAACATTGACTAGCAGCTTGGAAGTGTGCAGATTTAAGCTGGGGTTCTCCACGGCGGATAAAGACGCAGTCTGCTCCGGACGTTCACCTCCGTCAGTCGTGCCCGTCTTGCCACCTGGATCAGTTGTACTCCGGTCTTCCGGTTTCTCCATAACAATGGTTTTGGCAGGTGGTGGGAACAGTGTGACGCAGGAACATAACCAGAGTCATCTCTGCTGCTTCTAGCTACAGCCGGTGCATTGGGTATGTCTGTTGATTTCTTGCGGGGGCTACGATGCCTAGGTGGAAGACCATCTCGCGAAACGGTCGCCTTAGCAACCTCTGCACCACCAAGAGATAGAGCTGTTGTGCCAAGACTCTCACCTGTGGACGGCATATCATTATGAACTATCACCTCAGCCACTTCTGTCGTGGACACAGGAGTGCCACCATGCACGCGCTTGGAATCCGTGTCAGATGAGCGGGAATTTTCCTTGCTTAGGTTGGTCTCGGGGGCGTCCACTTCAACACTTGCTGATGGGGTGGCATGGCTCACAGCAGCATCCTTCATTGCCAGCAGAGTGGGAAATATTTCATCAGTCCTGGCAGATACCAACTCGTCACTCCCTGATATATGGATGCTTGTTGTTGTAGCCTGCACATCTACAACCAGCGGAGATGGTCGGCCGCTTGCGTCAGAGCTAGTGGGAATAGTTGACGGTGCAGCAGCAGTTTTGTCGACTGGCGCCTCATGAACATCTCAGTTGCCACCTGTCGACAACTTTGAATGAAGGCATTCGAGTGGGTCCCTAATGATATGCTTGGTCGCGCGTGTAGTGGTCTTCTTCACCCTGCAAAGGAAAAGCACATGAAAAGTATTAAAAAATGAACAAAAAATATTTGCCATGGTAGCCATCTTAAAAAATGAAAAAGTGTGTGATGTGCCAGGACTGCCATTTCAAAACTAGGTATGGGTGAGCACACAAGCCAATGGAAAGCTAGTAGTTGCAATGAAGGTGGAATAAGAGTTGCCATGTGGCATAGTTAGCAGTTGCCATGGTAGCCATCTTGAAAAATGAAAAAAAATGTCTGATCTGCCAGGAATGCAATTTCAAAACTAGGTATGAATGAGCACACAAGCCAATGAAAAGATGGTAGTTGCCATGTAGGTGCAATAAGAGTTTCCATTTGGCCTAGATAGCAGTTGCCATGCAAAAACAAGCATGAGTTGCCATGCAGTTAAAAGAAAGAGATCATTGGAAAAACAACAGTTGTCATGTGGGACTGATGGCAATAGCCCATGTGGCAAGCTGAACAGCTGCATTGAAAAGCAAAAATATTGCAATATGGCAATGAAAGAACAGGGATAACCTACTTCTTGACTGGCTTTCTCATGTCTCGCAACACGACAGGATCCCGATGTTGGACGTCGTCATAGGAGGAGATGACCTGGTGGAAGGAGTGTCACCAGCAATGGGGGCACTTTTGTTCAATCGAGCAGAAACACGGGTTGGCGTTGGTGCTTGTTTCTTTGTAATTGCTCGTCCACCAGCTGTCGCCTCACTACACATATAAGAAAGTGGCAAAAAAAGGTGCCAAGTGTCAGACACGAAATTCATTCCCACGCTTAGCAAAACAAATGCAAAAAAGGGTCAGTCTGTTCAAAAAGATAGGCAAAACAAAACACTAAAATAGAAGTCGAACCTCCTCTTAGCAGCTGCGGGATCGGTCCTAGAACTCTTGCCAGGAGAGCCCTGCCCAACATCCACTACTAGGAAAAGGGCTATAGATTAAATGGACACTAATGGCGCACCTGTCATGTGGTGCGCCACTACTATATAGCAGTGGCGCACCATGTGCAGGTGCGCCATTAGTGTGTAATACACTAATGGTGCACCAGGCACATGGTGCGCCACTAGTAACAATTTTTTTTCCAAACATACTAATGGCGCATCGTGGCACGGTGCGCCATTACTAGTGCTAACTAGTAATGGCGCACCGGCCACACAGTGCGCCACTACTGTTGTTTTTTTTATTCTTTTTTTTTGCAAAACTACTAATGGCGCACCGTAGCATAGTGCGCCATTACTAGTTTAAACTAGTAATGGCGCACTATTCCACGGTGCGCCATTAGAATATTTATTTATTTATTTATTTATTTATTTGCAAAACTACTAATGGCGCACCAGCAGCAGGTGCACCATTAGTAACCAGGGTTACTAATGGCGCATTTGCAGGTGGTGCGCCATTAGTAACCTGGGACCAACAAGATATTTTGGACAGCCCACCTACCCACTCACTTTCCCCACTTCATTCTCCACCTCCTCCTCCAAGATTGTCTCAGCTGCCTCCTCCTCCTCACCTCATTTGCACCATAGATTCATCCAAATTAAGTGGTTAAATTACCTTTTTTTGATAGGTAAGCAAGGGGGGAAGCTATCTTTATGTTGTTCTCCCTCTCCAACAACGTGCACATGCACTTTTTGTGGCCTATCTAGATCTATGTATGTTCGTGGTGTTGCATATGTTTGTGTTGTTGCATATATGTTTGTGTTTGCAGGTACCGGTATTTGAAATGGGATAGTTGCCAATATTTTGCCGGAATGTTGATTTATTTTCGTTCGGCGAGAATTTTGGCACTATGCATTCTTTTTGGTCCTATTTTTAGGGAAAGTCATGCCAAATTTTTTCTTGGTTCTAAAATATCGTTTTGTTCTACCTGTTGGGAACGTAGTAATTTCAAAAAAAAATTCCTACGCACACGCAAGATCATGGTGATGCATAGCAATGAGAGGGGAGAGTAATGTCCATGTATCCTCGTAGACCGTAAGCGGAAGCGTTATGACAACGCGGTTGATGTAGTCGTACGTCTTCATGATCCGACCGATCCAAGTACCGAATGTATGGCACCTCCGAGTTCAGCACACGTTCAGCTCGATGATGATCCCCAGACTCCGATCCAGCAAAGTGTCGGGGATGAGTTCCGTCAGCACGACGGCGTGGTGACGATGATGATGTTCTACCGGCGCAGGGCTTCGCCTAAACTCCGCGACGATATGACCGAGGTGGAATATGGTGGAGGGGGGCACCGCACACGGCTAAGGAACGATCACGAAGATCAACTTGTGTGTCATGGGGTGTCCCCCTGCCCCCGTATATAAAGGAGCCAAGGGGGAGGGGGTGGCCGGCCAAGGAGGGCGCGCCAAGGGGAGTCCTACTCCCACCGGGAGTAGGACTCCTTCTTTCCTAGTCCAACTAGGAAAAGGGGGGAAAGGAGGGGAGTGGAGAAGGAAGGGAGAGGGGGGCCGTGCCCCAAACCCTTTGTCCAATTCGGACTGTGCTTGGGAGGGGGGCGCGCCACCTCCTGGCTCCTTCCCACTAAGGCCCATTAAGGCCCAATACTCTTCCCCGTATTCCCGTAACTCCCCAGTACTTCGAAAAATACCCGAATCACTCGGAACCTTTCCGAACTCCGAATATAGTCGTCCAATATATCGATATTTACGTCTCGACCATTTCGAGACTCCTCGTCATGTCCCTGATCTCATCCGGGACTCCGAACTCCTTCGGTACATCAAAACTCATAAACTCATAATATAACTTTCATCGAAACCTTAAGCGTGCGGACCCTACGGGTTCGAGAACTATGTAGACATGACCTAGAACTATTCTCGGTCAATAACCAATAGCGGAACCTGGATGCTCATATTGGCTCCTACATAATCTACGAAGATCTTTATCGGTCAAACCGCATAACAACATACGTTGTTCCCTTTGTCATCGGCAATGTTACTTGCCCGAGATGCGATCGTCGGTATCTAATACCTAGTTCAATCTCGTTACCGGCAAGTCTCTTTACTCGTTACGTAATGCATCATTCCGTAACTAACTCATTAGCTACATTGCTTGCAAGGCTTATAGTGATGTGCATTACCGAGAGGGCCCAGAGATACCTCTCCGACAATCGGAGTGACAAAACCTAATATCGAAATACGCCAACCCAACATGTACCTTTGGAGACACCTGTAGTACTCCTTTATAATCACCCAGTTACGTTGTGACGTTGGTAGCACCCAAGGTGTTCCTCCGGTAAACGGGAGTTGCATAATCTCATAGTTACAGGAACATGTATAAGTCATGAAGAAAGCAATAGCAACATACTAAACGATCAAGTGCTAAGCTAACGGAATGGATCAAGTCAATCACATCATTCTCCCAATGATGTGATCCCGTTAATCAAATGACAACTCTTTTGTCCATGGCTAGGAAACATAACCATCTTTGATAAACGAGCTAGTCAAGTAGAGGCATACTAGTGACACTATGTTTGTCTATGTACTCACACATATATTATGTTTCCGGTTAATACAATTCTAGCATGAATAATAAATATTTATCAAGATATAAGGAAATAAATAATAACTTTATTATTGGCTCTAGGGCATATTTACTTCACTACCTCGCAGGCGACCATGGTCCGCAAGATGACCGAAGGCATCGTGAATAGGTTTTTGAGCTCCGTGAAGGCTGAGATGCTTCAAAAGAACGAGACGGAGATAAGATGTCCGTATCGAAGATGCAAGCTGAAGAGCCTTATTTTGGACCCGGATTCCGGGCAGGTGCGGGACCACCTGCTCTTGTGTGGTTTCATGGATGGCTATCGGTGGCAAGGTGATGAAGATGACTATGAAGTAGTCCATGGGGGCCGGGCAAGAAATGAGGAAGGGCAGCAAGACAACCACCACGACTCGGGCGGGCGAGAAGACGAAGAATCTCTAGGACATGATCACGACGGTGATGCTATACACAGTCATCATGTAGAAGATGCAGGACATGATGATGAGGAAGATGCCGGAGCAGACGAAGGGCATGATCATGAAGATGAAGATGCCGGAGGAGCAGACGATGATGGACCATCGATGGGCTGGCTGCAAGACTCTCATATTCAAGAGATGCTTCTCAAGCAGACGGATAACACAAGAGCTGCCGCCCGAGAGAAAGCCAAGCTGGATCAACTTGAGATAGACGCGGTTACTCCATTGTATGAAGGATGCAGGCCCGAGGATACCCGCCTGAAAGTAACGCTCATGGCTCTGGAGATGAAGGTAAAACACAAAATGACCGAGGCATGCTTCGATGAGAACATGTCATTCTGGCACGAATGTCTTCCCAAGGGGAACAAGTGCCCGACCAGTTTCGAGGAGGCAAAGAAAATCGTGTGTCCTCTGGATTTACCGCACATGAAATACCATGTGTGCATGAACAATTGCATCATTTATTAGGACGAGCACGCGGAGTCTACCATATGTCTGGTGTGCGGCGTCACTCGATACAAGAAGAGGAAGAAAGCTCCTCGAAAAGTGGTGTGGTACTTTCCGATCACTCCTCGTCTGCAGCGGTATTTCGCGGACCCTAAGGTAGCAAAGCTCCCGCGTTGGCACGCGGATAGGGAGGAGAAGAAGCGAGAAGATGACGCAAATGATCCGGAGATAAATAAAAAAGACAAGATGTTGAGTCACCCAAAGGATGCCAGCCAGTGGCAAGCGTTGAACTTCGAACACCCAGAATTTGGGAAGGATCCAAGGAACATCGTGCTGGGCGCGAGCACCGATGGAGTCAATCCGTTTGGCAGCAAGAGAAGCACACATAGAACCTGGCCTGTGTTTGTGTGGATGTACAACCTTCCCCCCTGGTTGTGCATGAAGAGGAAGTACATTCACATGAGTATGCTAATTGAAGGGCCGAAACAACCAGGGAACGACATCAATCTGTATCTGGGGCTGCTGAAAGAGGAGCTAGACACGTTGTGGAAAACGCCAGCCAATACGTGGGACGCCGCAGAGAAATAATATTTCCCTATGAGAGCCGCACTACTCACGACGGTGCACGACTATCTCGGTTACGGATATCTCGCGGGGCAAGTGGTCCACGGATTTTCTGGATGCGTCAGGTGCATGGATGAGACAACATATCGCCAGCTAGATAGAGATCCAGGGTCTTTGAAAACTGTGTTCATGGGACATCGAAGGTGGCTTCGCGACGATGACCCATGGAGGAAACGCAAGGATCTGTTCGATGGTGAAACCGAACCCCGAAGACGGCCGCGTACGAGCAGTGAGGAAATAGACCAGTTGTTGAAAAATTGGAAAGATTGCCCACTGCCGGGAAAGAAGTAAAAGGCGCCAGAGCTGGGAAAGAAGCGAAAGGCGCCAGAGCCGCTGCTGAAGGTATGGAAAACGAGGTCTATTTTCAGGGACTTGCCATACTGGAAGATCCACCGTGTGCCTCACAGCCTTGATGTCATAGCTAGGGGCTTTCTGACCGAAGAGTGCATCTCCTACTGCACGAATTATCTAGGCATCGAGGACCCCGTTGGTCTGCTCGTCAATAGGCACCTCGGCAGGCTTGCTGGATGGGGTCACCGTGAGGGTCGCCGCGAAATGCATTTCGACTTGGAGGGTCAACTCGCCGACTTTGAAAGAGCAAACCTAGTCGCGCTATAACACATAGACGTGGTCGATCCTTGGGTGGTAGAGCATAAAACCTTTATTGAGAAGACGTACAATGACCAAGGCCAACAGAGGACGGACGGAGATATAATCGAAGAGCACAACTCATGTTTCACGCGTTGGTTCAAGCATAAGCTTCTGTCGTACCCTTTACATGAGGATTCTTCCGCGGAAGAACAACTCATATTCGCCTTGTCACAGGACGCCGAGCACAACCTGATGACGTATGAGGCGTACGATATCAACGGCTACACATTCTACACCGAGGACAAGGACATGAAGAGCGATGGTTATCAGAACTCCGGGGTAACAATGGAATCCTACACCGGTAACGACAAGGACAGATACTATCGAAGGATCGAGGAGATCTAGGAGTTGAGCTACGCTGGAGAGAAGGTCCCGATGTTCCGTGTTAGATGGGCCAAGAGCGTCATAAAAGAAGACCGGTATTTCACCACCATGGTTATACCCGAAGCCAAATCCAAGACCGCGGGCGCAAACGTCACCACAAAAAATGAGCCATGGGTACTGGCTTCCCAAGTGTACCAATGCTTCTTCATTACCGACCCGCCAAAGCCCAGTCGTGCCTGCACGCACAGATGGCAGCCAACCGAATAGGCAATGGAAGGACCGGCGCCCGAACGCGCTCCGCACCGTCAAGGAAGAATTTACTCAAGTGGACTCCAACGGGCATCCAATGGAGCCCAAACATATAGTCAAGGGGTACTCGGTTCATCTCGGGTGCATTCTTCGGAGCATCGTCTCGATCAACACCGAGAACCTTAGGCATAAGGACCGAGGAAATTTGCGCAACCTCCTCTTCACGAAGTTGCACGAACGATACAAGTTCCCCTCTGAATTTCAAATCACACGCCTCTCAGGGAATAAAGTGAATAGTGCCGCCCTCGCGAGGATGAGCATGGCCCTGTCTACTTGGAGAAGCGCGTGAAGAGAATGATTGAGAAAGGTGATAGTTATGAGAAGATCAAGGCGAAAAATCCTTCGATCAGCGAAGATGACTACAAGGAGTTCAAGATTAAGTGCGAGAGCGGTGCAACCTCCGAATCAAGTCATTGGGGGAAAGAAATGCGGGAGTTGAACTTAGGGGAACACAAACTCAGTCCCGACGGTTACAGAGTGGCGGAGCCTATATGGGACAAGGAGGACGCGGAGCGTGTCGAGCAAGGCCTACCGCCCCACTTCGAGAAATACAGCAGTGACAAGACGACCAGGAACTATGTCAGGGCTCGGTACAAGGAGGACTCGATAACAAAGGAGCTTACCACGGATCCGAAGACCAGGGCACTTGAGCTTTTTCTGGTGAAGGAGACTGAAAGCAGTAGCGCGGGGTCGTCTCAGAGCACCCTTGCTTGGGACAACACTCTAAATAGGGCGTTGAATGTAATGAAAAACAAGGATAAGCTCAGTAAGCCGTCGTCAGCTGGTCGTGTGGCCGGCAAAGGCTTGTCCACAAAATGGTCGTCATACTATACCGCTAGTGGGCGAAAGGAGAAAAGGACCAGCTCGGAAAGCCAGTCGCGCGAGGTTCAAGAACTCAGGGCACAAGTGGCGCGGATTCTGTAGATTGTCCAAGAGCAAGTGCAACAACAACTGGGATCGACGCTCACCGGCATTATCCCTACCTTGATTCATGGGCTGACGACATGGATTGCGGGTGGCCAATAGGGGCCGCCCCCGATTCCTAGCTTCACGGCCAACAACTCGCACAATGCGCAGGCGGCGCCATTGGTGTCTCCGGCAGCGGCGGTATTGGTGTCTCCGACGCCGACACAGCCGGCATTGGAGCTTAATGCACCCGGGTGTATGCCGGCCGGCACCTCGGCAGCAAGTGGCCCCTCTGTCAGTTGCACGCCCGCCGTTGGCGGTGCCTCGACATTAGCCGAGCTCGACGCCATCATCACGGTAACTAATTAAGCCTCTCGGCCGAGGACTTCATCTCCTTATGCCTTTGACTGGGCATCCCTGACGCCCTACATGTTTTCGCAGGGCGCCGCTGACGTTCCGTGCACTCTCCTGCACTTCGTGAACGACGAGTTGGTCGATGTCGCCAAGGGCAAAATCATTCAACCAGGCAACCCCGTGTTCCACGGTAAACCGATGCCACCCACCGTGTATAGGGTTCAATTGGTTCGGGTGCTGCCAGGCTGGGACAAGTTTTCACCTCCGATTTGACCCACCGGGGCCGACGAAGATGATCTAATGACCCTCAACGTCTGCCTAAGCTGGCCCCTGCTTTGGCCGAAGAGCTAGATTCGTTTGGTGGCGGGGGACACCACCCCAAAGACAACACCGCCAGTCGTGCCAGCGCCAAGCCATGGCAAGACCGCCGCAACGCTACCGGACATGTCGGACATCCCTATGGCACAAGATCCGAACATGCATATGGAACAGGATCTGGACGACGACGGCCGTACATTTAGCAACGTCGATAAGTACTTTGCCGAACATGGGTACGATGATGAATTCTACAGGCCTCTTTCTCAAGAACCCAACCCTACAAAAGATGACCGCGGTCTAGCTGGTACTGTGGAGAAACCCAATTGCAACAGGCGTCGTCTGGCGTTCAGTTCTGAGGAGATGCCTCCAGCTGCCGACTTCACCGAGCCTCAGATAGCCGAGGTGCCAAATATTATCAGCCCCAACACACTCAAGAAGGCGGTCTGTGAGCATAAATCGGTCCCATTATAACAGAAGAAGAAGGGACTGAAAAGAAAGAGTAACAAGGGTGCGAGCCAGTCGGCACCGAGTACGATTTGTGCTCAGGACGGGCCACCTTCACCTAAGGATATCTCGAGGAGGGTGCATGTGGCGGGTAGGCCGATGCTACCGACAAATATGCTCAATGCTGCAACCGGTGCTATGCGGAGTCTGCATGATAGTGTTCTTTCTTTGGAGAAGCGGCGTCTCAGAGAGAATGATGTGGCATACACGGTTTTCGTGGCCAAGGTGCCAGAGGGCAAAGGCTTTGTGGATGGTGCCATCAGGGGTACGATCGTCCTGTGGTTTGATGACATCTTTGCGATGTTTAACCTTCATCCGCTACACTACACCTTCGTTCGGCTGTTTTCGCTGAGTATGGAGATGCGGATCATTAGAGACAAGACCCCGAACATCGTGATAGTCGACCCTTTCTACATGCATGCCAAGAACTTGTGCATCGCTGGGGACCGGCATGTCGCGAGTTCTTACCACGAATGCGTCATTCTGGCAAACCCAGATAAGGATAACTTCCTTGTGCCTTACTTTCCCGAGTAAGTCATCCCCTAACTACCCTGTAACATATGATTTCTTAGATTTCGATCGTTCTTTTTTTTCTAACATTCCGTGTTCTGTGCAGTGACACACATTGCACACTCATCCTCTTAAGCCCGAAATATTCCATGGCCACGTATTTCGACCCGGACCATGACTCCAAGATAGACTACACAAATATCAAGAAAGTTCTTGATGATGTTCTCCCTGGCTACGCCAAATCTGGAGGCACCTTCACCACGGTACGACGCGCACGTGTTCGCCCACAATACAAAGTTCTCCTGCATCAAGCAGCCGCCTGGCAGTCAGAAGGATGCCTACTACGCCCTCCATCACATGCAGGCGATCATACTGGACCATCATCACCTTCTGCTACCAGATAATCTCAAAGATTGGGCCGCGAGCTTTTCGGCAATCCAGGACGCGGACATCAGACAAGAATTCTTTCGCATCCAGTCAGAGTTTGCGGAAATTATCCATCAAGATGTCCTTCGTACCTCGGGGCAGTTCTACATCAGATATCAACCATCCAACAGTGAGATAGACAAAACACTACAAATGCAGGCTGACAACGCCCACGATTTCATGACCATCACGACATACGGCGGCTTCATCCACGCTCTGGTCCCATGAGTCGAGTCGAAAGTAGTGATGCTATGTGTAGTTCTAAAACATTGATTGGCTCATGTTGTAATTAAAATTTAATGAACTTGTATGTCTCTTTGGTTTGGACAGTCATTCAACTTAGATGTAATTGATGCTATTTATTAGTAGGACCATGAATTGTGCTATTAATGTCTTGCTTTTCTCTTCCAATCCTTTTGTTGCATACTTATATATTGCCTATGTATTGTCTGTTGTTTGGCTTGTGCATAGAGATGCCGTCGTATGTCGTGTACAAGGGTAAGGTTCCCGGAGTCTACGACGACTGGGAGGAGTGTCAGAGACAGGTTCACCGTTTCAACGGTAACAGTTACAAAGGGTACACCACTAGGGCGGAGGCGGAATCTAGATACGCCCGCTATCTAGCGGGAGAGAGGAGGGAGCGTTGGAGGAACCGGATGAAGACCAGTTTCATCATGATGATGCTCATCGTGATGATCGCACTCTCTTCTATGTGATGGTAGTTTAGATGATCGATATTGACTTGTAATGTGAAGACAAACTCGCCACTCGTGGTCTCGAGACTTGTAATGTTCTATCTTTGTTCGGTCTTTTGAATTCGGAGACTAATATGTTGAATTGTATTCGGAGACTAATCTTCTATTATATTCGATGAAGCTGCTGTTGATGTGTGGTCTTGTCTAAATTCTGTTCAATAATATATTTTGTAACCTGTGAAAATATCAGAAATGAAAAAAAATCCCTAATATTCATACTAGTGGCGCACCACACAAGACACTAATGGCGCACTGTGATAATCACACTAATGGCGCATCACCCAGTGGTGCGCCATTAGTATGCCAAAGCACATGGGTACATATGGACCCGTGGGAGGCATTCTAATGGCGCACTCTGGGCTATACTAATGGCGCACTACGTGGTGCACCATTAGAACACCAGATACTAATGGCGCACCAGTGGTGCACCATTAGAATTTAATTCTAATGGCGTGATGCTAGTGGCACACCAGTAGTGTGCCATTAGTAGGCAAAACTGGTGCGCCACTAGCAAGCCTTTTCCTAGTAGTGATCCTCTGGAGCCCTCCCTGAGGGAGTCCTGGATTAGGGGGTCCTCGGACAGCCGGACTATATACTTTGGTCGGACTATTGGACTATGAAGATACAAGATTGAAGACTTAGTCCCATGTCCGGATGGGACTCTCCTTTGTGTGGAAGGCAAGCTTGGCAATTCGGATATGTAGATCTCCTTCTCTGTAACCGACTCTACGTAACCCTATCCCCCTCTGGTGTCTATATAAACCTGAGGGTTTAGTCTGTAGGATGACAACAATCATAATCATAAGCTAGCTTCTAGGGTTTAGCATCTACAATCTTGTAGTAGATCAACTCTTGTAATACTCATATCATCAAGATCAATCAAGCAGGAAGTAGGGTATTACCTCCATCGAGAGGGCCCGAACCTGGGTAAACATTGTGTCCCCCGACTCCTATTACCGTTAGCCTTAGACGCACAGTTCGAGACCCCCTACCCGAGATCCGCTGGTTTTGACACTGACATTGGTGCTTTCATTGAGGGTTCCACTGTGCCGTCACAATAAGGCTTGATGGCTCCTCCAATCATCTGCAACGATGCAATCCAGGGTGAGGTTCTCCTCCTCAGGCAGATCTTCGTATTCGGCAGCTTCGTACTGCGGGCCAACCCGCTTGGCCATTTGGAGTAGATCGATAGCTACGCCCCTGCCATCAGGTCAGGTTTGAAAGCTTGAACTACACTGCCGACATCCGTGGAGACTTGATCTTCAACGGATTCAAGCCCATGACAGGCGCATCGCACAGTCACGATGAGCATGACTTAGATCTGCCATCAGACGGTGTTCAGGAGAACGCACCTACAGCTGCCCCGGCCTTAGATCCGGAGCAGATCGCGCCATCCGAGGATGGGTGGGTAGACCCCGCCACGGAGGCCGTACACTCATCGGTGCTAGAGCCGAACACAAACTTCACCTCCAAATAAATATGTGTCATCAGACCCTCAGACTCGTCTCTGGTCATGGGTTCCGAACCACGTGCATCCATGCCCATCGACTCTGATTGGGAGCCGATCATGGAGTTTACCTCCGCTGATATCTTTCAGCACTCACCCTTGGGCGACATGCTAAATTCACTGAAATCTCTCTCTCTGTCAGGAGACTCTTGGCCAAACTATGTCCGGCTTGAGTGGGAAGCGGACGACGAAGGAATTCGTTCCCCACCCACCACCCACTTAATAGCCACTGTCGATGACCTAACCGACATGCTTGATTTTGACTCCAAAGACATCGACGGTATGGACGACGATGCTGGAGAGGAACAGGAACCACCGCCCACAGGGCGCTTGACAGCCACCTCATCATATGATATATATATATATATGGTGGACACCCCCAAAGAAAGCAAGGGCGATGAGGCAATGGAGGATAATCCTCTTGAGAAGCAATCTAAGCACCGACATCATCGGCGCCGCTCTAAGCCCCGCCAAAGCAAAAATAGCGATACCGGCACAAGAGACGATAGCAATCTGAATGGTGCTGAAGACGAAAACAATCCCGCCCAGCCAGGCTTCGTGCAGGCCGAGCGGGAGGATGGGAAAGCTAGCCCCAAGGAACAGGCAACAGATGGAGAATCAAGGGATGACAATTACATGCCCCTCTCCGAAGATGAAGTGAGCCTTGGCGACGAAGAATTCATCGTCCCTGAAGATCCCGTCGAGCAGGAGCGCTTCAAGCGCCGGCTTATAGCCACTACAAAAAGCCTGAAGAAAATGCAGCAGCAGCTCCAAGCTGATCAAGATCTTCTAACTGATAGATGGACTGAGGTCCTAGCAGCCGAGGAATACAGACTCAAGCGCCCAACCAAAAGCTACCCAAAGCGCAGGTTGCTACCTCAACTCGAGGAAGAGGCATTAAAGCCTACACTACCAGCGCAGGATGCGGCTGACCGACCACCTCGTGGCCGAGACAAAGCGGCGTATCAGCCCGAACACCAGCCCGCACCCCGTCGCCAATCAAACAAAAACACTAAGGCCCGGGGCTACACGCATGACCTGCAAGACGTATTGGAAAACAAAGCAGGACGGTCAGATTGATCTACGGATCACGGGGGCGTGCCCCAATGCGTGACGATGACCGTCACGCCGGATATACAAAAAACAAGTCCGGCCGGGTGGAATACAACCGACCAGACTCATTTGAGCTGCGTCGTGATGTACCCCGGCATAGAGGCGCCGCACACCCCCTATGCTTCACTGACGAAGTAATGGATCGTGAATTCCCAAAAGGGTTTAAACCCGTGAACATTTAATCATATGATGGTACAACAGACCCCGCGGTATGGATTGAAGATTTCCTTCTCCACATTCACATGGCCCGCAGCGATGATCTACATGCCATAAAGTACCTCCCAGTAAAGCTCAAAGGACCGGCTCGGCATTGGCTGAACAGTCTGCCGGCAAACTCCATTGGCAGTTGGGAGAACCTAGAAGACGCATTCCTTGACAACTTCCAGGATACTTATGTGCGACCACCAGATGCTGATGACTTAAGTTACATAACCAAGCTGCCCGGAGAGTCAGCCAGGAAACTCTGGACTCGGTTCCTAACTAAAAAGAACCAAATTGTCGAATGTCCGGATGCCGAAGCCCTAGCGGCCTTTAAGCATAACATCTGCGATGAGTGGCTCGCCCGACACCTCGGCCAAGAGAAGCCGAACTCCATGGCATCCCTAACGACACTCATGACCCGCTTTTTTGCGGGCGAGGACAGCTGGCTGGATCGTAGCAACAGCACATTCAGAAATCCTAGCACTTCAGATGCCAGAGATAGCAACGGCAAGCCACGACTCAACATACATAAGCGTCGCAACAATGGAGACAACGCCGAGGACACGACAGTCAATGCTAGATTCAGTGGCTCTAAGTCCGGTCAGCGGAAAAAGCCATTCAAAAGAAACAATCCGGGCCCGTCCAGTCTGGACCGCATACTCGATCGCTCGTGTCAAATTCACGGCACCACCGATAAACCAGCCAACCACACCAACAGAGAATGCTGGGTGTTCAAATAGGCCGGCAAGTTGAATGCCGAAAACAAGGAAAAGGGGTTGTATAGCGATGACGACGAGGGGCCGCGGCCACCGAACACAGGAGGGCAGAAGAAATTTCCTCCCCATGTGAAAACGGTGAACATGATATACGCAAGCCATATCCCCAAGCAGGAACGGAAGCGTGCACTAAGGGACGTCTATGCGATGGAGCCAGTCGCCCCAAAATTCAACCCATGGTCTTCTAGTCCGATCACTTTCGATTGCGGGGACCATCCCACCAAGATCCGTCATGGCGGTTCGGCCGCATTGGTCCTCGACCCCATCATTGACAGATTCCACCTCACATGAGTCCTTATGGACGGTGGCAGTAGCCTGAACCTGCTCTATCAGGATACAGTGTGCAAAATGGGCATCGACCCTCAAGGATCAAACCCACAAAAACCACCTTTAAAGTGTCATACCAGGTGTAGAGGCCTGTTGCACGGGCTCAATCACACTGGAAGTAGTCTTCGGATCTCCAGACAACTTCCGAAGCGAGGAGTTAATCTTCGTTATCGTCCCTTTCCGCAGTGGCTACCACGCACTGCTCGGACGAACCGCATTTTCCAGATTCAATGCGGTACCGCATTATGCATACCTCAAGTTCAAAATGCTAGGGCCTCGCGGGGTTATAACAGTTAATGGAAACAGAGAGCGCTCGCTCCGTACGGAGGAGCACACTGCCGCCCTCGCAGCAGAAGTACAGAGCAGCCTTCTTAGGCAGACCACCAATTCGGCAATAAAGCCCCCAGACACTGTCAAGAGAGTCCGGAGTACCCTCCAACAGGATCGTCTGGCACGTCCAGAGCTTGCCTAGAAATTCGGCCTCCGCCCTAGTCCCAGTCAAGCGGAGAAATTCGTTCCACGCGTACATAATTATGCACTTAAAATACCATGGGCATAGGTGGAGGCAGAACTATAATGAGGTCCACAAGGTGGCTCAACCGCCCCAGGACCCGTATACCTTCATCATTTTCTTTCTTTCAGGACCCTATTCTCTGGAAGCTCTTTCGGATAGCTTGATTATCGGACCCATCACGGGAAGGAAACACCAAGGATGCAAGAAGCTTTGACGTATAAGGGAATACCCAGGTGGTCTCTGATAACGATTGTTTATACCTGTTTTACATACCCACACGTAGGTTACCCTTGGCTAGGACATGTCAAATAGTCCTATTTTTCTTATCGCACTAATTGTATACATACGCTTTGACGTACTATTTAAATAAACAATGGAAAATAGTATGCATCATCAGCTTATTATTACATTCCTTTATCTTTTTCCCTTGACTGCTTATTTATTACAAATTGCACCCGTACACTTTGGTACGTTCAGCTCGCCAGGGGCTTCAGTGTACCCCATAACACGACAAGAAAAGTCCGAACACTTTCGACAGTGCGGCACCCCGAACTTATAGCATTATATGCATCAGCTCCGAATCATGTCTTGGGTCAATAGTTGGGTTTGCCCGGCTCCCATGTTTTGGTGCCTTACGTTCTGCTATATCAGCTAAGGTAGCACGGGGAGAACTACTGCGATTGTGTCCTTGTTCTTCCGGACGAGCACCTCAGTAGAGAAAGCCGAAAACTGACTGTCATGATGTGGAGAGAGCTGGTCGCTATTCGAGAGGTCTCAAATCTTTAAAGATTTTTTTTCCGCTTCAGGCGAGGAATCGGCCTTGTCCGATTTAGGCGTGCATAGCGCCCCAAGTTCAGCCTTCCGAATACTAGGGGCTTCACCAAAATTTAAAATTGTAGATTTCTATGGCTAAGTGAGAGTGATAAAGCTGTATGGTCCGATTGCCTTGTTTGCTGCGCTAAACACCTCCTTAAAGGACCAAAAATTTGGATAAAGAGTGTTTAGATTTATCCCGAACACCCCAGTACTAGCTACATGGGGGCAGAAGCCGACGACTGGCCAACTCTCAGATTTTATAAACGGCCGCACACAAGATAATATTTTAAATCAACAAGCGTTATATAGCGCACATGAACTCGTTTTCATATCACATGATCACATGAGTACATTCATTCAAATATTACATCCTTAGCACATTCCTCCGCCACAAGGCGGGCACCCTTCAGGACACTGTCATAATACTTTTCGGGGTGGCGATGCTCCTTGCCCTCCGGCGGCCCCTCTGTCACCAGCTTCTCGGCATCCATCTTCTCCCAGTGCACTTTCGCGCGGGCGAAGGCCCTACGCGCACATTCAATGCAGACTGACCGCTTAATGGCTTCAAGCCGCGGACGAGCATTCACAAGACGCTTTACCAGGCCGAAGTAGCTGTTGGGCAGGGGCTCCCCAGGCCACATCCGGACTAAGAGATCCTTCATGGCCAGTTCGATCGCCTTGTGAAGTTCGACCAGTTGCTTCAGCTGGTCGCTCAAGGGCATCGGGTGTTCGGCCCCAATACGCTGGGACCAGAACAACTTCTCCGTCGAGCTCCCTTCCTCAGCTCGGTAAAACTCAGTGGCATCAGAGATGCTGCATGGCAGATCTGCGAATGCTCCTGGAGAGCTCCAACTTCGGGTAAGTAAAAAGAAAGTCTCCCTCGCATGCTTGCTTTGCATACTGAATGCCTTACCCGCCGCAATCTTCTTGTCCGCTTGAACCTCTTGGAGGGCCTTTTGGACTTCGGCTTTGGCATCCTGTGCGCTCTGGCGGACCTTCGCAAGCTCGGACTCTTGCCTCTTAGAGTCACGCTCCAAGGACTCGTATTTTTTGATGAAGTCCTGGAGCTCTTGCTGGACCTCGTCAACCGGGGCCTCTTGTTTCTCGTGCTCGGTGCGCTCCTTGGCCTCTTTGTCTTCGGCCTCAGACAGCGCCTTCTTAAGGGCCGCCACTTCGGTCGTGGCCCCTATCAAAATTCATGACGCTTCTATTAGCATCAACAACTTTTCCTTTATATGACATACAGAAGGGGCATCGTGTACCTCTGTTTTCCTCTAGCTGCCTCTTCATGAGGCCGAGCTCTTCCTCGTTCCGCTCTAGGTCCCGCTTCAGTCCGGAGACCTATGCAGTATGAGCGACAGCGGCCAGCAGTGATGCCTGCTTATTCACATAAGACATGTTCTGCTTAGACTCCTGTGAATGTTTTTTGATCCTCTGTTTGGCCTTTCTTTCCGAACACCAAATAGAGCATCAGGGGCTACTGTCTATGCGGTGATATTTTCTCCAAATTTGATTACTTACCTCAAAGCCTGTTAGGAGGCTGGTGCAGGCTTTGGTCAGTCTGCTTTTGGCGGACCGAACCTTCTCGATCACCGCTCTCATGATGGTGCGGTGCTCTTCGTCAATGGAAGCTTCATGAAGCGCTTCCAGCAAGTTGTCTGATGCCTCTGGGTGGACAGAGGTCATCGGCACAAGCGGCTCGCCCTCCATAGTAAGGGGCTCCCTACCTGAATCCGGGACCACTGGAGGTTCCGGCGCAGTATCCGGCTGGGGGCCAGACTTGCTGCAGGCCCCGTCATCAGAATCCATGGGGGTCTTCTCCCCATGTGCTCGGCATCTGGGATTTTGCCTTGGGGCGTCTCCAGAACTGTTTCCCCCTGGTCCGGTATCCTCTGAGACAACACCTCGATGTCGTCCGTGGGCCGAAGGCTGGTGGCCGTCGGGAGTGAATCATTGTTCATCGCCGACTAGCTCAAAGACCCATCCGAGGAGGATACGTCGATGTGGGCTTTGGACGGACTGCACGATCATATTTAACATAATAAGAAGCAATGAAGCTAAACATACCGGAAGCATTATAGTGTCCGGATACTTACGACTTCGCCAGGGGCTTGTCCCTGGGCAGCCACTCCTCGTCGCTGTAGGCGGCTGCGGTGGAGTGGTCCGGAGGGAGGGTCCTTCCTTTCTTGGACCCTTCAGCCGCCCCAGACGGAGCGGCCTTCCTTCCCCCCCCCCCTGTTCCTCCTCTTTTTTGTTGGAGGAGCGCGCCTCGGTGTCTTCAGACGATGAGTCCGGCACAACCTTGCGCCGGAGACATTTCCTGGTCCCCGTGGCCTTCTTCTTGGCCTTCTTCTCCGGCACCTCGTAGGGCACCGGAAACAGCACCACCGTTAAAGGAGCTGTTGCTGGATCTTCAGGTAGTGGAGCTGGACAGTTAACTTGCTCCGCTACCTCCACCCAGTCCTGTTGAGTTGGCGCGGAGGCTTAGGTTGCTCCCGCAAATATACTGGGAAAAGAAATATCATGCAAAATATAAAGAGCTTACCGGATTGGCGGGGCGCTTTGGCGATGAGTCCGCGATCCTCGGTTATGGGAGGAGGTACCTCGGCGGCCTTGAACAACACCTTCCAGGCATCTTTGTGCGACGTATCGAAGAGCTCTCGCAGCGTCTGATGTTTGGCCAGGTCGAACTCCCACATATTGAAAGCCCGTCTTTGACACGGAAGGATCCGGCGGAAGAGCATGACCTGGACCACGTTGACCAGCTTGATTTTTTTGCTTATCATGTTTTCGATACAGGTCTGGAGTCCGGTCAGCTCCACCGATGAGCCCAGGCTTAGCCCTTCTCTTTCCAGGAAGTGAGCCGCATGGGAATGCCGGATCGAAATTCGGGGGCCATCGCCCAGTTGGTGTCGCGCGGCTCGGTGATGTAGAACCATCCCGATTGCCACGCCTTCACGGTCTCCACATAGGAGCCCTCGAGCCAGGTAACGTTGGGCATCTTGCCAGGGCCGGTCCTGAGATTTTCGGGGCCCGGGGCGAAACAAAAACTCGGGGCCCTCTAATATAACAACAATAATCAGGGTTACCAATGAAGTTTTCTATCAGATAAGGTTACATGTATTACCTTAAAAATTTCTTCTAATTCTCAATGCTAAGTATCTTATGACAGGGTTGATGTCAGTTTCATACATTAATTTCTTTATGAACTACCTGTATTACTCTTGAAAATTTTGTAAATAGCTTATCTCCGTGATTGTATCATAGTTAGTGGTAAAGCTAGAAACAAAACATGACTGACTTATAGCATGCGAAAAGTTCTCTAAATGCAACAAAAATGTTATAATATAAATTGTATATTTGGCACTAACATACTTATTATATAGTCCACTAGAGAACCAAAAATAGCCAGGGTTTAAGGTATGAAGGCAAATTCATAAATAAATAGTATACCCGGATCTCGTTGAGTCCTCTCAATGGTTTTAGGTGATTTGATTATGCAATCATTGTAACCGTGAAGCACGGCAAAATGATGTTCTCTTCATTCTTTGTAAAGATGACTCCCTTAATGCAACAAGGGGACGCTTTGGCACAACTACCATCCAAGATAATGACTGAATCATTAGAATACTAGTCATCTTGGTACATGTGCATTCATCCCAGGGTAGGAAAATTAGAAAACAACAAACCTCTTCCGGGTAGATGGTGGCATGATCGACGGAAGCATGTACAGGCTGCAGACAAGAGGAGCAGTTGATTGTCGATTATAGCAGTGGATCGCAAACTGAGGGATGTCGGACGGGGGCATGTACTCGTGTGATTACAGCAGGTCAATCGATGACCTTCATTGTGCGCGGGCACCATGTGAGATTGTTGGCGGTGTGCGATAGGAACCTTGGATTAGGGCTTTTGGAAAATAGGGACCGAGGAGATTAGACGATCTTTACATTCCCTACTTACAACTATGAGCGCAGTATACACGGAGATACAGATACGATCTCGGTTGTGCGCTCGTGCGTCTAACTCTCAGGACAATCGATCGATCGATCGATCGGCTGTGCCTCGCGGCCTCGCCTGTACGAAGCTCATGGCCTGGCATGCGTACTTGTTTGGGAGGGGTCCCCTCGATGTCAGGGGTCTGGGGCCGCCGCCCCCCAGCCCCCCCTCAGGGCCGGCCCTGCATCTTGCCCACCATGGCGCTTCCACACTCTGCTTTCTGGCCGACCACCACCTTTGGCTTCACGTTGAAGGTCTTTAGCCATAGGCCAAAGTGGGGCGTAACGCGGAGGAAGGCCTCGCACACGATGATAAACATCGAGATGTTGATGATGAAATTGGGGGCCAGATCATGGAAGTCCAGCCCGTAGTAAAGCATGAGCCCGCGGACAAACGGGTGGAGGGGGAATCCCAGTCCGCAGAAAAAGTGGGAGAGAAACACTACCCTCTCCTGGGGCTCCGGGGTAGGGATGATCTGCCCTTCGGTAGGGAGCCGGTGCGCGATGTCTGCGGCTAGCACTACAAAAAAAGACACATCCGTGACATTTTGGGCCGAACGAAAATTTTTCTGTCATACATATGACACTTCTATGACGATAATTGTGACAAAACCCGGTATCATCATAGATGTGGTGGGATCCTACTTCTATGACAAAAAATCATGACAGAAAATGGGCTTTTCGTCCTGGGCGGGCCGGAGACGCAGCTGCATGACATTCTTTGGGCCGTCCATGACGGAAAAAAATGTGGTAGAAGCGAGGGGGAGGAAAATTTCGGGGATTGGCCGGTTACGGTGGGAGGTCGGGGGCGGAGCAATGCGCGTTTCTCTTGTACGTACGCGCGTGTGTGCGAGGCGTTGGCTCTAACTGAAGCCGAGCGAGGCGTTGGGCTCTAACTGAACCCGAGCTATTGCACTGCAGGCTACGCGTTACTGAACCCGAGTGATCGATTGATGGCTGTTAACTGAACCCGTTGGAGCGATTCCTTCGCTACTGCTGCTAACTGAAGCTGATCGATGCTGCCTCTGGGATGAACAGTGAGCGTTGCGGGGGGGGTGGATGAACAGTGAGCGGTGGCGTTGCCTCTGGATGAACAGGAACCCGTGGTGTGGAGGGCCCGTGGAGGGGTGGTTGAACAGGACCCCGTGGTGTGGAGGGCTGGAAGAACAGTAGACGGTGGAGGGGTGCCCGGGGAGGGGTGGTTGAACAGTAGCCGGTGGAGTAGCGCGTGGTGGAGGCTGGATGAACAGGAGCTCGTGGAGGCTGGAGGAGGTCGACGGTAGCCCATGGAGGCTGGAGGAGGTCGACAGTGGAGATGAACAGTATCCTGTGGAGTCCCATTTTGCGGTACACCACACCCCTCCCCCCCGTTTAGACCGTAGCGCTCCAACACAAGCTCGTTTTGTCCGTTTTGCGGTACGCCACACCCCTCCCGATCAACAGGACCCCCGTTTCGACCGTAGGAGGTCCGTTTCCTCCGTTTTGCGGTACGCCAGGCCCCTCCCGATCAATAGGACCCTGTTTCGAACATGGCCGGTCGAACACAAGGCCGTTTCCTTTGTTGTGCGGTACGCCAGGCCTCGTTTCCATCGCCTGTTCCGTCCAAGCCCTCCCGATGAACACGACCATGCATTCCGTTCCGACCCAGCCGGTTGGCTCCCCATGAACACGACGATGACGTTGTTTCTCCGTTCCGACCCAGCCATGTACGTATGCGCGATAGGCGTTAGAGACCCTGCCCGTATGTACGTACCTGGCCGTATTTTCTTTCTTGCACCCTCGCCGCTGTACGTACGTGTACATGCTACGTGCGCGCCTCTACTACGACACGTGCGCGCCTCTACATCCACCAGTATATATGTACGTACATGTTCGCGACCAGAATGACAATGGTACGTACGCTTCGACCAGCTGGGTCCCGACTGTCAGGCACTTCCTTGCCTGCGAAGATGTAGCTGGTGGGTCCCAGCAGTGAGGGGGGCGAATCGTTTTTTTTTGCCCAGACGCACTTCCGTGCGTGTGAAGATGTAGCTGGTGGGTCCCAGCAGTCAGGGGGGATAATCATTTTTTTTGCCCGGACGCACTTCCTTGCATGCGAAGATGTTGCTGGTGGGTCCCAGCAGTCAGGGGGGAGACTCGGTTTTTTTTGCCCGGGCGCACTTCCTTGCGTGCAAAGGTGCAGCTGGTGAGTCCGAGCAGTTAGGGGGGGAAACGTTTTTTTCGCGAAATACTATGCCCCGTCCGGTGGGTCCCCGTTGTCAGGTGGAGGAATAATTATTTTCCGCGTAATAAGGAGGCAGTTCCTTGCTGCGGCAGTGGACCCAGCTGTCAGCCTCTCCACATACAGTCCACGTCCGATGGAAGTTGTTCCTTGACCACTTTGACCACGCCGTGCCGAGAGCACCAGGGCGGTGGACGACGGCGAGGCCTAGGAAGGGGACGACGGGGAGCCGGGGAAGACGCGGCAGTGGAAGCCCGCGCGGAGAAGAGTACGAGGGTTCACTAGTTCGGCTGCGGTGTGAGGCTACCGTCGCCGCAGGGCCTAGCCAGCGGTGGAAATAGTAGGGGGCGGTGAGGCCTCCGCGGCAGCACATCCGGCCACAGGAAGCAGGAGCATGCGGCACGACCGGCGCTGCTTTGGGCGGCTGGAGCAAGAAGACCAGAGGTTGAAGAAGCACTACGGTCGTTGGATGGACATCATACGGTCACTGGAGCTAGAATCGTTTATATTGACTAAGTTGACAAAGCCCTTCGTCCCCGTCAACTTAGTAGGCCCACAAGTCATCCTCCCACCAAGGTGGGTCCCAGCTAGCAGGGAGGTATTCATTTTTTTGTGCATAATAAGGAGGGACTTCCGGTGGGTCCGAGCTGACAATAGGGGGAACATTTTTTCACGAAATACGGTGACCCGTCGGGTGGGTCCCAGCAGTCAGGGGCAAACGTTTTTTTCGCAAAATACTGGTGGCCCTTCCGGTGGGTCCCTGCTGTCAGGTGGAGGAATAATTATTTTTCGCATAATAAGGAGGCACTTCCTTGCGGCTGCCGTGGACCCAGCTGTCAGCCTCTTCACGTACAGTATTCTTCTGATAGAATTCGGTTGTTGACCACATTGACCACGCCGCGCCGAGAGCACCACGGCGGTGGACGACGGCGAGGCCTAGAAAGGGGACGACGCGGAGCCGGGGAAGATGCGGTAGTGGATGCCCATGCGGAGAGGAGTACAAGGGTTCACTGGTTCGGCTGCGCTGCCGTCGCCGCAGAATAACAGGGGGTGTGGGTGAGTGGAGTGGAGGGATGGCCTAGCCAGCAGTGGGAGTAGTATGGAAGTGGTGAGGCCTCCGCGGCAGCACAGCCGGCCACGGGAGGCAGGAGCAGGCGGCACGACCGGCGCTGCTTTGGGCGGCTGGAGCAAGAAGACTAGAGGTTGAAGAAGCACTACGGCCGTTGGATGGACATCGTACGGTCACTAGAGCTAGAATCGTTTATATTGACTAAGTTGACAAGGCCCTCCGTCCCCGTCAACTTAGTAGGCCCACAAGTCAGCTTCCCACCAAGGTGAGTCCCAGCTAGCAGGGGGAGTATTCATTTTTTTGATCGTAATAACGAGGCACTTCCAGTGGGTCCGAGCTGACAGCGGGGGGAACGTTTTTTTCGCGAAATACGGTGGCCCGTCCGGTGGGTACCAGCAGTCAGGGGGGAAACATTTTTTTCGTGAAATAAGGTGGCCCATCCGGCGGGTCCCTGCTGTCAGGTGGAGGAATAATTATTTTGCGCGTAATAAGGAGGCACTTCCTTGCGGCCGCCGTGGACCCAGCTGTCAGCCTCTCCATGTACAGTACTCTTCCGATGGAAGTCGGTCGTTGACCACGTTGACCATGCCGCGCCGAGAGCACCAGGGCGGTGGATGATGGCGACGCCTAGGAAGGGGACGACGCGGAGCCAGGGAAGATGCAGCAGTGGAAGCCCGTGCGGAGAGGAGTATGAGGGTTCACTTGTTCGACTGCGGTGTGAGGTTGCCGTCGCCGCAGAATAACAGGGGGTGTGGGTGAGTGGAGGGATGGCCTGGCCAGTGGTGGGAGTAGTATGGGGGCACTGAGGCCTCCGCGGCAGCACAGCCGGCCACGGGAGGCAGGAGCAGGCGGCACGACCGACGCTGCTTTGGGCGGCTGGACCAAGAAGACCAGAGGTTGAAGAAGCACTATGGCCGTTGGATGGACATCGTACGATCACTGAAGCTAGAATCGTTTATATTGACTAAGTTGACAAAGCCTTTTGTACACTCCAACTTAGTAGGCCCACAGGTCAGCCTCCGAAACGGTGCGCCCCAAATGTCAGGGGGAGGAATCATTTTTGGGGCGACCGAAGCTAAGAATATCCGAGATTGAAGAAGAAGAACAACATCCGTTGGATAGACATCCAATGGCCACTGCTGCTAGAACCGTGTGTTGACTATAATAAGTTGACAAAGCCTTGCATACGCATCAACTTATTTTTTTTAGGGGATGCGTCACTTAGTAGGCCCACAAGTGTGTGGCAGAGAACTTATAGCCCATTTGCGTTTTGTAAGAATGTACAGCCCATTTTTGAATTCTAATGGAATTTACAACAGCCCATTTACAGTTTGTTAAAAGTACAGCCCATTTTCTAGCTAGGACAACGATTAATAATTTCAACCAACTGTTGAAGACAGAATTCAATAAAATTTCCCACATTTTGATGGGATCCAAAATATTTTTATCCTGAAATTTCTATTCAGATTAAATATAAATTTGTATTACGTAAAAATCCAACTAAACATTGCATGCGCAACAATGAAAATTTAAGATTTGCAAAATCCATAAATAATATTTTATAAACTAATTTCGTGTTTGGTGCATTTTTTTATAGTTACTGCCCAGTTTTTATAATTACATCCCATTTATTATTTTTAAAGCCCATTTTCCTGTTAAGCCTAATGCATCCCTCCTAGGAAAGATTTGCAACACAGCGGGGCGGAGAATAACAAGTTGACCTTGCCTGGGTATTCCTCAAAAAGACGTATAGCTGGGCTAGCCATTTTCATCTTGAAAAAAGTAGTATCTAGGCTGGATATCTGGCCTAGGCTAGATGGGCCATAGCCCGCCCAGTTAATACCCTGCTCTCCTCTGAACAACAACGAAATCATCGCCAAGAAAAACTCTACAGTGCTCACGCCTCAAAAACACAAATACTGCTCGAGCTACTTGGCCCCAGCTATCGGCCGCACCTTGTGCAATTCTCTCGTTTATATTGACTACATAGGTTGACAATGGTGTGGGGACGTGATGTCAGGAAACCGGGAGAAAGCAAAAAAATATAGTTGTACATAATAAGGAGGCACTTGCGTACATACGGCTATGGCCCTAGTGGGTCCCTAGTGTCATCCAGTCAAAATAAAGTCATCTCCTGAATCGTCATGTTTGTTGACCATGTTAACAATGCTCGGCGCCACGGAGAGCGCAACAACTCGAAGGACAACAGAGAGGGCCTCACGGGCCCTACGGAGGTCTGATACAGCGCCCGCTGCTCATTCAGGAAGCCAGGATCATCGGACACCTATGAGCACCTTTGAGAAACTGAGACGGCATGCAACGGTAAGGCCGCGCTTGGGAGCTCTGGTTTATTTCAAACCTGTATTAACATACAAGTGTAATTTACTCGTCATCGGAAGGCCCGAGGTCTGTGCGTAAAACCGGCGGGTTACGCGTGTAATTTGAGAGACCAGTGTATATTTTACGAGCATTGCTATATGGATGACATTACCAGACGATACATGCACGACGTGCATATCATGCCATCCATGGGCAAGACTGAAACAGCAGCTAACTGCTGGATTAGCAATCATCCGAGTGTCGTTCGGCGTTTTTATTGTGTGTGAAGCACTTCTGATATTTTACTAGTCGAAATCGACCAACCAAGCGCCTTCGCCCGAGACCATCTGCTTTAATTTACAAGCGTCAGTTTTACAAGCGGTTTTGGTTGGAAAACGACGATCCAATCACGGCCTAATATCATGAGTTGGTCGGAAGATCATATGATTTCACGTCTAACCTACCCGACATGTCGTATAGGCTATGAATGAAACTTCAGACGATGAACTTCTTACGCACGGAAACAACAGAAGAGGGTGATCTTCTTAACAAGCAAATCACTGGCATTAGATTGACATGCAAAACAATACGAAGCATTATTCTCAGGAGGCACGGTGAACAGCTCGTGATGCCGCATGCCACAACATTCCAAGCTCAACTTTGCAATCAAACACAAGGCCTGGAATTACATAGACAGTATTCAGAACAAACTCTTAACACAAGAATATCTCAGCAGAGTAACTATTTACTTCTAAACTGAACACAGGAATAGGAAAAAACACTCGACGCTGCTCACAGCAAGGGCGTCCCACTCAAAAATATCAAATGCATGTCTTCTGGCTAACATCAATGAGCAAATTTTGACAAGGTTTTCCAATTCCAATATATTAAACTAACGTCTTCTTGCTAACATCAATGAGCAAATTTTGACAAGGTTTTCCAATTCCAAAATATTAAACTAACGTCTTCTTGCTAACATCAATGATTAAACTTTGACAAGCTTTTCCCATTCAAAATATGTAATGCCTATGATCGTGTCCCGTCTTAGCTTCTTGTACTTGTTTGGGCACTTTTTTCCCAGGGCACTCCATGTGTTGTTAAATTGCCAATGGTCTCTGCAGACTAGTCATGTCACTGGTGTCTAATAATACTCTGTAAAGCTTCTCGGTCATTCCTTCTGTAATGTACCGCATCCAGTGATTGCTTCTTTCTGCAAAGTGGAACGACCAACTGGACCCGGTAACGCAGCAGTTTGCCTTGGACACATTGGCTCCTTTTGTGCAGTTCAACTAAAATTGAAGTCGGAATAAAACCGAGCTTTAATTTTGATATCCCTGTAAGCAACAATAGGTATAAGGGAAACAATTACTGAGAATTAATGGTTGATGACTTGCATTAATGGGATACAAAGTAGGAGAGGAGCAATTCTCCATCAGTGTGATTCATTCATATTGACTCAGACATTATCTTAACAATGCCTTGGTTCAACATGTATAAAGAACGACAAAGCAGAAAAGTACCATTCCTAAAACAATGCAACTGATTCATTTTTAAAGAGAGATTATCTTAACAATACCTTGGTTAAACATGTAGAAAGAACTACAAAGCAGGATAGTACCATTCCTAACAAGTGTTGCAGTTTTGAACTAAGATTCAATAGTTAATTAATTCTGAGAGTGGCATTGCTTAATTTTACTAGCGGCATTAGATTAACGAAAAGCATAAACAGTTCCAGGGTAGAGTGGGCGCAACAACAATATGTGCTTCCATCTACTTATAAAGGGGGTGATGCAGAGTTTGTTGTAACAAAGCAACAAGCATCATGTCTGGGTTGGTCCCATTTTTGTTCACTACTTAATGGGTAAAGATAGCAATACAATAGCTTCAATTCAACATTTATTTAAAACATTACCAATACAAGTAGCACAACATCTCAAAGCACACTGCACAATCATGTGGATGAAGGCCTGTTGACCTTTCATGAGAACACCAGGATAAAATACGAATCTGCTAACACGAATAGGAAATCCAATCTCATTTTGTGCTGTTGCACTGAAATCAAGCAAAGTGTTTCGCGTAGCGAAGCAAAATGTCGCAATAGCAACAAGCTGAATACTCCCTCCGTTCCTAAATACTTGTCTTTCTAGGCATTTCAACAAGTGACTACATATGAAGCAAAATGAGTGAATCTACACTCTAAAATATGTCTACATACATCTGTATGTAGTAGTCATTTGAAATGTCTAGAAAGACAAATATTTAGGAACGGAGGGAGTAGATATCATGTGGTAGAGACCAAGATTTGAAACAACTCGACAGGAACAATGGAAACAAATATCGATTTCGTTTTGTGTAGTTCCACCAAAATTAAGCAAAGTCACCGGTGTGACATTCAAGTTGAACTGCACAAAACACTCTTAAAACATAAGTGTTTCGAGTAGCAAAGTAAAATGTCGCAATAGCAACAAGTTGAATCGATACCCCTATTTTAACAGAGGCAAAAAAGGAAACAATTAGTTGCCGATAAAGGAGGATGAAACAAACGGTGACAGAAAGAAGCATCTAACTTATCTTGGATGGAAAACAAAGTAGGATAGTAGCATTTCTAAAACGGTAGCATTGATTCATATTAACAGAGACACTCTCTTGAAACAACATTCGTTAAAAAATGTAATTTACTTTTAACAGTGGCATTTCTTCAATTTTCCGGCGGCATTCTTAGATTAACAACAGCAAAATAGTTGTATGGGACATGCTAGCACCATGTGCGTCCACACGTATAAATGGGTGATGCAGAGTATGTAGCCAAGCAGCATATCTGTGTTGGTCCCATATTTGTTCTCTTTGAACTTTTTTCCTATGTGAGGGCAGCAAATCTAGTCCTGCAGAAACTACCGGACCCCCCCCAGTTTCTTTCCCTTTTCAACAAAGAGATCGGTTCCTTACAAATGTGTGTACTGGGTTACCCCCTTTTCCCCTTTTCGACCAACAAAGCGGCTGGATAGCCAGTCTATACTACTTTTCCTCCCTCCTTTCCTCATTGAACCACGTCCTAGATTCATGCTCCACCCCACCGCACCTTTCTTTCCTCTTTGAACCAAGACCTAGATTCCACTACAGATCGAAAAAGATCCACATGCAGCTAGAGCAACGACGGTTTCAAAGAAATTTATACCTTAGGGTCGTCGGGATGTGGCAAGGCGTGCGGCGGGAGGCCGGATCTGCCCACACTACGTACGGCAGCGAGGAAGAAGGGGTCGGTGGCCCTCCCGCACAGGTGCTGGGTGAAAGAGAATAGTGCAGCTGATAGTGGATTGCCTCCCTCGCCGAAGGCAATAGAGTTAACGCTGCACCTCCTCCCCTTCCCGGTGCGACGGGATACGGACGCCTCCTTCACCAGCTGTGAGGGGGGAGAGAGACAAGAGGCCAACGCATTCTTGTTTAGATCTGGTGAAGAGAGGGTGAGAGACTGTGAATATAGCAAACCCTAGCAAATGAACACTGAGCCTCCAGGGTGTAACATATATGCATTGCGGCGAGCGTGTGGAGAGTGCAAACCCTAGCGAACAAGCGCTGAGGCTGCCGCTTATATATATACTAATGTAGTACGGACTGAGATCCGGTGCCTTCACTCCATCTGCTTTTGGTTGTATGACAGGTGAGCCAGCCACATTTTGGGCCCACCTATCATAAACCCAAAGGCAGGTGCACTAAGTCAATGAAGTTGCGTCCATATAGTACTCTTGTGTGTATACGACTAATATATAGTGGAGTGGTTTTCTTATTCTCTGCATAACAATCGTTTTAAATTCTGTAAGTACAAAATGAAACTCTTTATTTAATGTACAAAGGGAGTACTACTTCCGATGAACTAACGATCCACGCCCACGCGTCCTGGTCGCACTTCCTGTCCTTCACGTGTGGTACACTACCCTCCCTTAAGTGAACAACCACACATGCACCAAATTATCGGAAATGTGTGAGAGTGTGTACAAATAAAGAATTTTAATTTCAATTATCGGAAAGGTTTGAGAGTATTACAAAGTTTGACTTCAGTCAAATCTAATATGCGGAGTAAATAAAAATGGAGGGCTACTACGTCCATCCGGGTTTTTAGTCCACACCATTTTTTAAATCAAAGTTAATAGCTGGAAAAATAAAATTACAGGGGAGCTGGAGACAAAGTTGTGAGAAGGCTTAGAAATCAATACAAAACTTATGCTCTTAGTAGCAACGTCGACAGCTTGTTTTTCATTGAAAATCGATCAGCTTTTCACCAGCCGACGCAACCATGAGGCGCGACCATGAGCATCGATATTTTGTGGTTTATTTTTTTTTTGTCCTAGTTTTTTTTGTTTCTTGTTGCTACAATATATACTTGTGGCAGCTTAGATGTGATATCCTTAAATAACATCTAGATGTGAATTGGACAAACTGATTTTCTAACGTATCAAGAAAGAAAACTCGATCAAAAACACGCCCCCGCTTCCAGGTCGCGAGAGTCGTCGCGCACACACACATAGACATAGACATGCATATCCGTGTTTACGTAAAATTACATTTCCATCTCCATCTCCAATCATATTTGTCCAACTGGCACTTTATTCACGTTGTTAATTATATACACAGCAATATTAACGTACAACATCTCTTGTTTCCGCACGTCCGGACCACTGCCACGGCCGGTCCTGACCAACTCGAACTCTCTTTATCACCCACGCGTGCTTCCCGCCGAAACGGTCAGTGCCGCATTCATGCCCGGCCCGAGCGGACGCGACCTCTCACTGGCACCAGCATTGAAGCGGCGCGCCGGTCGAGAGATCGTCGCCCGCGCCGCTTCCGGGTGCACGCGGCTGCTCCGTGTTCAAAGGTCGCAATAGCCGGCTACAACATGCATGTAAAAAGTTTTTGGGAGTCCATGCTACAGCTAGCTGTCCTCCCCCAACTCGTCAATCTCTTCAAGTAGTGCTAGTAGTACTCCATGGCGCGATCCACCGACAAGCAGGCGGGAAAGTTATCGTATACTTGGTTTGCGGTGAGTGGCATGCTGAGCGACCGTGTGGGGTCGAGCCGTGGAGGAGGGTGAGACACGAACACGACAGACGTGATTTACTGTGTGATTTGACTGCTCCTTAGTGGCCCCTACACGTACTCCCCCTACGTGTATGTAACAGTCACACGTACACATGGACGCAAAAACGTGCACGGTGCCCTAATGCATGCATGTCCGAGCACACGACGGAACACACACGGTCACGCCAAGTGCTCAACCTACACGTGCATGCACACACATACTTAGTCAGGGTGAGCTAGTGACCGTATAAACACCGGAAAATATATATATTGAGTGCAATGAGCATATTATGAAGTCCACTGACCGTATTTTTACAAATATATAGTGACAAACATTGTATTTATCTCGTTTGAAATTAATCCATATTAACCGGAGAGGAGGTAGTATGGACTAGCATTACTTGCGCGCGGTGGCTCGCAGGACAAGGAGAAACTTTTGACTAATGCAAGCTCTCCCTCGCTCAGGCGGTGGACGTGCAACAGTTAATTCGGTGTCAGATTGCCAGAAGCATACACTATACTACTAGTGCTACTATTGTTCGACTTCCCGAATAGGCAAACAGCCAAGCGTAAAGTTTACTAATATAGTCTATAAAGGTACGTACTATACTAGTACTAGGAACCGGATGGAGGAGCGTCTGCACTCTTATTATAATTTTAAAATGTGATAAAGCAATCTTCAACACATTTAGATATCTTCGAGGGTTCTCGCATGTGATAATGGAAGTTGATTGCATGGAACACTCGCCACAATTCTCGCTTAATTCTGGCTAATATCCTGTTACAAATAGTAGCGCTCAGTAATATTTCCTCTTTTTTTGTTATTCAGCATGTAAACAGGTCAGCAAACCTTGCGGCGCAGCTTCGTGCGAACCGTGCTTGCTGCACTTTGAATGTGGCCGAGAGCTGGCTTGATGAAACACCTCGCTTCCTACTTTTTTGTTTGCGGGGTACCTCGCTTCCTAGTGACCAGTGTCTTGGCTGATCGTCCTAAGAATGATTATATATGAATAAAGCTCTCTCATTTACCCGCAAAAAGGATTGAGCCATATTAACCGGAAAGGAGGGAGTATGGACTGGCACTACTTTTTGGTGTGTCCCGTCAACTTGCAGAACGAGGAGAAGCTTGCAGGACAAGGTGAAGCTCGCTTACGCCTTTTGACTAATGCAACCTACCCTCGGTGGACATGCATTAGTCCATTCAGTGTCAGATTGTCAGAGGCATACACTGTAGTACCCAACATGCGGAGTACCATCATGTTTGACTTCACTAAGAGGCGAAGAGCCAAGCGCAATAGTACGAGTAGTACTACTACTAGAACCACATGGTGGAGCGTTTGTACTATTATTTCTTTTTATCTCTGATAAAGTACACGTTTATTCCGGAGAAGGGCGGAAAATGGCAGCCCAACATCAACATGTAATGAATGATATCGATCAACCAACCATGCTCGAATATATCTTGGCCTCCATGCGAACCCGTCTGTGTGTTCTCGCTCCTCGTCTCTCTCAAGGAACGGCGGGTTGGCTATTTGCCGTCAATTGAGATTGGTTTGCTCACACTCCTGTCCCACATGTCAGTGATATGCCAAAGGAGGTGCGTTGACTGACTGGCCATACGCGTACTTGTTTTGAACCTTCATACTACTCCCCCCCCCCGTCACAGTTTACAGGGCGCGCTTCATTATGATGCATTTCTCTCAATGCATTTCCACCACCAGAGAGACTTTAGACGCGTTTGGTTTAATGCTCAATTAATTAGGGCGTGGTAACCGCAATCAAGTACACACTTTTCTCTCCATGTAACTACGGAATGGAGTAAGTGCATGCATGTGTGTACCCGGGGTGGAAGCACTGCATGCATGTGTGTACGCATTATTCCCTCTACTAGTAATAGACGCCGTGCTATAACTACCAATGCTATTTTTCAGGACGATCGCTAGTCGCCTTGGTCCCACAGATCTTTTTTCTTTTTTCTGAAGCGTGCTGTATAAACAGTGACTGATGGAGTAGTATGAGCGGATTCAAAGAAGAGCGTATTGATGCTTGCTTCTTCAGAGCAACTTACAGTGGGAAAGGTGGGGCTTACGAGTTGACTGCTCATTACTCACTATTAATGCGGCGCAACGACCGAGCTGAGTCTCCCATGCGGTTGTGCACTACCCCCTCGGTTCTTAAATATACTTTGGAGTATATTTGCCTTTCTAGAGATTTCAACGAGTGACTACTCAAATATTTGTTTTTTTAGAGATTTCAAATGGACTGGCACATACAGATGTATATACATATTTTAGAGTGTAGATTCTCTCATTTTGCTCCATATGTAGTCACTTGTTGAAATCTCTAGAAAGACGAATAGAATATTTAGGAACAGAGGGAGTACACATACGAAGCAAAATGAGTGAATCTACACTCTAAAATATGCCCGTTTGAAATTTGTAAAAAGAAAAATATTTAGGAACGAAGGAGTATAATTTTGTGCATGGCACATGGACCCGGATGATGAAGAGGCTTCTGGCAATGCTATCAAACGTCCATCATTTGTTTACATAATTGACGTACTATACAAATAGTTTTCCAGCGAGACATGAAATTGTACAATGGTGTGAGCTTTCAGCTTCTGTTTCGCGTGTCTTGCCATCGATGCTCTTTCAGAAACAATAAAAAACTAACTTCCTTGCTAATGCATGTCAATTATTAGCAGATCAGAGCTAATAATTACATCACAACTTAAGACAGAGTTGTGAGAAGGTGTTAAATTAAAATTGATACATGCTTTCATTGGCAGCAACGCCCCCCCCCCCCAGCTCTGTCTAAATCAACAAGGCATGTTGGGAAAAAAAGTAGCTCTCTGGAGCATGCAACATTCCGATCATTTTGTGCAGTTCCACTAAAATAGAGCTGAGCGTCCCTGTTTCAAAGATATTAAGTGTGATTACGATGATAGAGGACTTCTGATGAAACAATAAACACATAAATAGAAGCCGGTCACCTTTGCAGTCTCTTTTAAGACTAACTAGTTGGAGAAGATTAGGCTCGGAGTTGGATGAGGAGGATAGAGAAAAACCAATCTCCCTTTGTGCAGTCGCACTGAAATGTAGAGACGTTGCCCATGTGACATTTTACTACAACTGCACAAAACACTCTTAAGAAAAAAGTGATTTGTGCAGTTCACCAAAAGGTCGCAATAGCAACGAGGTGAAATGAATAGCCCTGTTTGCAAAAAAGAGGTAGAAAGGAAACAATTACTGGCCAATAACAGTTGATGACACATGCGACAACAAAAAAGAAGCATATTCCTTGCCCTAAGGGAAGATAACAACACGGTTGTGTTTGTCTAAAACGGTGTGAGGACGAGAATGCAATATGGAAAGTACGCTGGACGAGCTACGTTTTGGGCAAAGAACTATGGAAGATCCACATGCAGCGACGTGGGAAGACGGGCAGTGGAGCAAGGCCGGAGGGGATACCTGGAGGTTGTCGGGATGTAACTAGGTGAGCGGCGGCGGGCGGAATCTGCGAGCAGGTGGCGTAGGCCCTGCCGCGCCGGAGCTTGGTCAGAGAGAACGACGTGTACCGCAGATCGGGATGTGCTTCCTTGGCGCCGTCGAACGGAGAAACGATGCACTTCCTCCCTTTCCCCCGGTGGACGGGATGCGGACGGATCAGTGACCAACGGTGAGAGAGAGAGAGGCCACCGCACGCCCTTTCCCCCGGTGAACGGGATGCGGCCGGATCAGTGACCAATGGTGAGAGAGAGAGGCCACCACAGCCTTGTGTGAGATACTCTGAAGAGAGACAAACCAGGCACGCAAGGCTCCATTGTATATAGTGAGCGGACTACCCTTTTCTCCATAAAAATCATTTTATATTCTGTGTATGTGCCATTGAGCTCTATAACTTTATTTAAAAATAACGCGGCAACACGTCAAGTCGAACTTTGTTTCGTGCAGGCATGGTACACGACCTCCCTAGGTAAACAACCGCTACATGCGTTCAAATTAGCACGTGGGCTGCCATTTCGTAAAGAAATTAGCTCCACCGTGTACCCACGCGGGTGTGGCTGGGCACGAAGCGTGAGTACGTGCACGGTGCACCTATTCTCTTCTTGTATACGTACACCACCTACGTGGGGTGGTGTGAGAGAGATACAAACCTAGAGAGATATAGTGTGTGGGTTCTTGAGAGTTTTTTTTGGGGGGGGGGGGTCAATCAAAAAATGTAACATATGCAATGTGTGTGAAATAGAGTCCTGGATATAACATATATATAGAGGGGGCGATCCACGAGAAGAGAGTGGAGGTATCACCGGCTTGAGGTGTCCATAGAATCAAAAAGAGGGATGATGTGTGTGTGTGCGCGCGCGCGATCGATAAAGAGTGCCATCGAATTTGTGTGTGCCCACGTCAAAGATATAGAGTGGCTGGCCTACTGGAACGTGAGAGGGGACATGTGAAGTTTGTCTCTGTGGCATGGATACCTACCTGCAGCGCTCGACTATCGGTGTGTGGTGGGGGAAGAGGGAGTCCCAATTAACTATAGAGGTACAATGGCTGGTATATGTGTGGAGGAGGAGAGAGGCCTACCTCATGTATTAAGGAGATTGATCTGCCTCATGTATTAAGGGAGATCGATCGGCATCCATGCATATGTGCATGAGAGGAATAAGGTTGGGAGAGAGACAGAGCTAGAGTGTTGGAGGGGGTGGTAGTGGAGTTGCTTCTAACAAATGGTGGGATAGGCTTGCTAGACAAACGGAGGGCACGCCCGCAATATCAATAAGAGAGGAGATGGCTTCTTGTTGTCTGTTCACGTGCGTGTGAGAGACGGGTCAGGAGGCATGCACGAATGATAAGGGGGGACGATGTGGCTGTGGTAAGCAGACATAACTACATAGGAAGATCAATCACCCTTTGTTATAGAAAGGAGAGACATAACTTGTGAGGTACGTCGATCGATGGGGGGGTAGTTAAAGTCAATCCAGGTATATGATGGGAGATCGATCAGTATACATGCATGTGTGTGTTAGAAGCAAACGAGGCACGAGGAGAAGGATAGAGATAGAGGGATGCATGTAGGAGGTGGTACGAGAGGCATACTATATCGAGAGGTGAGGAGTGTGCGAGTACGAGAACGATGAAAAGAGTGGTGGGAGTGAGGCATGGACGGTGATATGAGAAGAGGGGAATCTTGTGTTTGTGTTAGGCACACCTGGCTAGAGAGGCATATCGATCGATGTGTGTCGTAAAGAAGGAGCTGGGGGGCCTACACACACCGTGGGTGAACGACCTAAAGTGAAAAGACGAATTTGCGCGATGGAGCTAGAGAATGCTGAGGGAGGGTGAGAGGGATGCGGGCGTGTGCATGCACAAGAAAAAGTTAGCGCTAGCTACAAAGATAAGAGGGTTGTGTGGGTGTAAAAGACGAATAGAGATCATATATACTTCATTATAAAAAGCGAATTCGGATATTTGAAGAATTTATCATAGTGTTTTAAACCGACGCATGTGATACACATGGTGTGTTTATGAACATGGTGTGTTTATGAACATGTTATACTACATTTAATATATTTTATCTCTACTCTTATAAAAAATGGAGTTGTTGATGATGGTGTGCCTGCCATCCTGCATTATAGGCCGTCCGATTTATATCTGGCGGATAGCAAGGAAACTATGATGGTTGAAGTTGGCAACAATAATGATTTTAGATTCTTATTGAAATAGAGAAACGAATTCAAATTTAGTTCGAAATGCAGCGGTAGTATAGACATTTGGAATGCACTAAAATGTTGGTATGAGTAGGTTACATGCATCATACAGCAAAGCGAAAAAAATTAATCAGACATAACATGGATTCATACTCCCTCCTTCCATCTATATAGGGCGTAATGAGATTTTTAAGACCGCCTTTGACTATTGACAAGATTAACAGTACATGACATGCATAATGTGAAAATTATATCATTGAAAGAACCTTTCACGGACGAAGTTAACGATGTGCTTTGTGTAAGTTGCATGTCATATATCATTGCTCTAATATTTGGTCAAAGTTAGCATCGAAAAACGCATTAGGCCCTATATAGATGGAAGGAGAGAGTAGCTTTGAATAGCATTTGTATAGTAAAACGGGGCAAGACTCTCTCTTTGTGTGGTGTGAATAGTTTTATTTTTGTCGTTTTCTTTTTGGTTGAGGGAAGTGCGAATTGATTTGGTACGTACAATTACAATATTACTACACGTTGGGCTTGTCCCTAAAATTCAACCCGCGTCTTGTTATATCCCAAAAATTCAGATATAGTGCTCCCAAAACTGGCGCCTTCACAACCTGCGCCTTGCTATCCCGAAATTACAACACGCGCGAAAACTCCCTCCAGCTGCCAAATCGTGACACACGAAATCCCCCTTCTAACCCTGAGCCGAAAGGGCCGCTAGTTCAAATCGGTGGGGGGTAATTTTGTAACACACCCTACATTTTGGACAAGTGTGTCCCTAAGTCATGCTTCACCCCCTCCCATCGCCCCCTTTTCGCCATTCGAAATCCCAGGCCGCCATAACCTCTCCGCTCCAGCCGCGAAACCCCACCCTCCTTCGTCCGCCACGTCACCGCTGCCCAGCCGGAGCCTCTTCCCCGACGATGTCGTCCACCGCAACAGCTCAACGTCCCTCGTCCACCTCCCCGGATGAGGATCCATCATCCATCTCGCCGTCCCACCGGTTCAGCCGCCCTGTCCTCCACCTCCAAGGAGCTGCTCCGATGATCACCTCGTCTATCGCGGCTGCTCCATCCCCACAGCGCCGCCTTAACCTGCTCCACCGGAACCGCAGCATCCTCACCGACTCCACAGACGAAGCCGAGGCCTACTCGGCGCCACCAAAGAGGTTGTACAGTCATTGCATCGCACCTACTCCTTAACTCGACCTCCCGGCGCCGATGGTGCTCCATCCCGCACCGCCATGGAGCGGCTACCTTGAAGTCGGCGCCGCGAACGACATCTCCACGGCGGCTCTCCCCCAGTGCGAGGCCCCTTCGGCGGCGGCGTCCATACCAGCCGGATCTGCTGCTGCTGCTTCGACTCTCACTCGCTCGCTCGCGCTGCTGCTTCTGCTCTGGCTCTCACTCGCTCGCTCGGGCTGCTGCTGCTGCTCCGGCTCTCGCTCGATCGCTCGCTTGCCCAGCTGCTGCTGCTGCTCTCCCCCTCGCTCGTGTTGCTGCTCTGCTCCGATTAAGCCACACTTCAGTCGACTGAATCGACTTTTGGGTCAGTCGATTTTCAGGTGTTGGGGGGGGGCCTCACCGGAGTTAAGGAAGAACCACCCGCAGCGGGGACGGGGGCTCGCCGGAGAGGTACCCCACTATCTATCTTAGGGTTCAGGGTGGGGGCGGGGGGGCTAGAGGGCTGGCCGGGGCGGCAGTGGCGAGTTGTTTCAGGGCGGCGAGGCGGCGCTGGGGCTGGCGGTTCGGCCGGTGGTGGCAGGCGGCTCAGGGGTGTGCAGGTTGATGATGAACTGCAGGCCCTCCCTAAACTACATGTCAAGTGTCTCTCTGCTACCATTGCGTTCAGTTTCGACAGTAGCATTCAGATTCCACAGTTAATTTCAGTTTTGACAGTTAAGTTCAGAGTCAACAGTTTTTACCTCATCTGTTGTAGTCAGATGGTTTTTGGTGATGTTAATTTTACATCCATTTTTCATCATCTATTGGATATGCTATTAGAATCCCACTTGAGATTGACGATGTCTGTCTTGTGCTGCTTCAGCCTTGACGTCTTACGGCTCACCAGAGCTGCTCCAACGATAGAATGATCCATCATAACAGAGCAGTGCCCTGGACGCCATCTACAGATTCCTCAGATCTTCCTCCACACCTCCGACAGCCACCTCTGCCTCAACTGCTTCAGCGACCAACCCGATGATGCTGAGGTCGACACGGCTACGGTAAAGAGGTTGTACACTTGTTGCGTCAGTTATTACTATACATTCACGTCGATCCATTAGGGCTATTTTGGTTCAACGGAAAAATGTTGATCCACTAGTTGTTACCATCACCCTAAATTTCTGCATGCTCTCCTTACATAATCTCACCATATTTTTTCGTATGCATGTCAGATATTGTACATGGTCATGCTGAACATGTAGAGAAAAAGAGAAGAGCTTTGCGCGGCAATACAATGTCATGCAGACATCGCTCCATGGTGGGTTCAATGGCAAACCCTCCCCACCCCTCTCCAGATTGTAATCCAGAGGAAGATATCTGTTCTGAGGCGTATTCAGACACCGCTGACCACTCCTATTTAACCCCCAAGGTGTTTGCTCTACCTTGGCATGATGATGTTAGTCATATCATGCATATGTTGCCTTGCAGTGCCTACTTTTGACATCATATATGTCATCTGCTTAGTTTAGACATGTTCTATAATGCCACCTGTTTATTTTATATATCATACATGGGAATTATGCAGTCTCATGTCTTTTAGCCAGCCATAATATATGTGAAATGTGCAATGCCATCCTGTTTAACTAGGCATCATATATTTGAATGATATCTTGCCCATCCTTTTCTTCATTACATTTCCATTTGTCGACAATGTTTGTACATTAAACTACTCTTCCTGTGAATCATCCATTTGGGTGGGAGATGGAAAAATCTGGAGTGAAAACAAGGCCTTCAGAGCAGACAGTGCTACCTGCCGAAGCAAATCTCTTGTTGGGTCCCGATAGCTCCTCAGAGATGGATTCAGAGATAGATGACCAGTCCTATTCCCCCACTGAGGTGTATGCTCTAACTTGGCACGGTTATACTGCTCATATCATGCATACGGTGCCTTGCATTGCATAGTTTAGACATCATATACACAATATTCAACACCATGTTCATAGTTCAGACATCATATCGAATGCCCTCTGTTTAGCATATAAATCACATATGTGAATTAAATGATGCGATCTTGATTACTTAGATAACATATAGGTGAATTATGTCATGCGATCCTGTTTAGTTATTCATCATATCTTTGAATTATGTTATGATATGCTATCCAGTTTAGATAGACATCATATATTTGAAATTATGTCAAGCTATCCGTTTTAGTTAAACAATATACATGACAACTATTTCATGCCCTCTTTTTTCCACACTATCTATTACATCTGTCTCTCATACAATGTCTGTACATTCAACTATGTTTCCTGTTTATCAACCATTTGAATTGGAGCGGGTGATGCCAGTATCTAGCGGAATAAAAACACGATCTTCAAATAAAACAGTGCTACCTCTTGGTGGAGATAGCACCCCGGTTGTACATACACAAGAACAATCCCTAACACACATAACCCAAACTCTCGTAGATTGTACCCCTACTGCGATGGGCAGAGAACCAACTTCACCCAATCTAACCCCAACCACAGCCGATAGTAACCCAGTTCCTGTTGACACAGCACCATCTCCACCACAGAGCTCCCAAACAACAGCAGTTAGTAAGGCAGCTCCAGTGCCCAAAGGGCCAGTACTATCACGGCGAACCCCAACTCCACCAGTTAGTACGCATATTCATGTGGAGGAAGCACAACCAACCAGTCGTAGTTTAGCATCTATCGCATTTGATGTTGTTAAATCGTATGTGTGTATCTTCCCATCTTGGAAATATTATACTGAAGATGAAGGAAAATGTCGGTTGCAGGTGTTTGTCCATGAGTTATGTGTAAGTAATGTTATTCATGGCAATTACTTTGCTTCGTCCCATACATCCTACCTCCATGATGGTTATAATACAGCAAATTTTCCCATTTTTCTCTATAGAGAAGGACCGATTTGGAAACTCAGGATGAGGTAACCTGTGCTAATACCTCTGCTATCTTCAAGAATGCTTGGTGGCCGTATCGGAATTACCTGAAGAAAACGTACTTCACTGGCAAAGAAACTCACCAAATTCCCTTACGTTCTCCTGAGACACATTTACTGGACGATGACTGGGAACACCTTGTTCCGTACTGGTCCCGAACCAAGAATGTGGTAAGGTCTATGAGCTCATTTTCTATTTTTAAGTATTTTATTCCTGCCTCTTACTGTACTCTGTTCATGTAGAACAAGTGCCTAAACCTGAAGAACAACTGTTCTAATTTAAGATTCCATTGCTATCATAGTTCAAAAAAGCGCTAGGCGTTAATTGTGCGTTTTGCCACCGCCTTGCGCTTTACTGACCAAAGCGCATGCTTATGCGCAGTTATGCATAGATTATGCGTAGTTATGCGCAATGCGTTTTGCCAACGCCTAGAGCCTAGGCGCGCTTAAGCGCTCGCTTAGGCGCGCCTTTTTTAACTATGATTGCTTTGCTCTTGTATCACTGCATTTACTGATACAAACTTATTTTTAAATTGAAGGATCCAATCGAAACTCCAATGGCACAGCAGGTATGTTCATGCATGTTTCTTTAACAGGTTTGCTCTTATCAGTAGATCTGTTGATTTCAATTTCAATTGTGTATACAGTTGACTTTCATATCATGCACATTACTAGCATCACTACAGAGCCAATAGTGCTATTGTACATGTAGACCCGTGGTACCCATCTGAAATCTTGTTGTGCCATGTAGTTTCCCACGCTTTGTATTCTTTCACTGCTGCTTTGTTTTGAACTGATATGATTTGAACCGCGTCTCTATTTTGATTTTGCAAGACAATGCAGTGACCATAGGACATAGATATATGTTTGTTTGATGCTTTTATTATGTACTAGTACTTGGCAATAGAAGACTTGGTAGTTTAATCCTGTCCACCTTACTAATGAACTGGTTCACCGAAATGAGTTTCATATACTAGTACATGCTAAACTTGTTATGTGTCTACTTGTTTCTTCTTTTAGAATGCTGACAGAATATTGGGGAAGAGTGCCTTATTAAGCAATGGTAAAGGAAGTAATGCAGATAAGGTTCAGGATAGTGACACATCCTTGTTGGTCTCCAACAAAGCTGATAAAACAGCGAAAGAAGACTATCTTGAAGACAGCGAGACAACCCCAAAGTCATGTCTTGGTTTAGTGTTCGATTTACTAGCCACTACCGCATGCACAAGCTATTCAAACTCACTGTCTGAATCAATTCGGTTTCTTGAGTCTCAACTACAAGCTGAAAGACATCGATCAGCTGTGCTGCGATAAGAAGCGGAAGGACTGCAGAAGTCCCTGGAGCATTCAGATGCATACTTTCTGGTGCAACAGCAAGCGTTGGAGGATTTTAGCATGAAACAGGACAAAAGCTAATCAGCGTGCTAAGCTTATTGCCAGCATGGTGGATACACATGATAACGTTTCTTGAGCTCTTTTGAAGTTGTTTCAGTTATGCTCTTGTTTTGCTGCCCCATTTATTTGCACTGGTGGCCAATTTTGACGGCCAAGTGTATGCAATATGCTGCTTTGTTCCCTATATTTGCACTAGTGGCGAACTTTGATGCCCAGTGGATGTAATATGTGTAATAGCGGTAATAGGCTAGCCTTGATTGCTTGCTTATTTATTTCCTTATTGTCTTGTTTAGTTGTTTGCTTGTAGAGACTGCAGTTCTTTTTCTGTGTTTTTCTAGTGGCCACAAGAGCCTATTTTGGGTAACTAGGCCAAAATAATCATGGCAACACACGGACTGTTGTAACCATGGGCCTCCTGCAGGCCGTATGATCCATGGGCCTTCGTTCGGCCGTAGGACCATTGGCCTTCTATACGGGCCGTAGGATCCATCGGCCTTCTATACGGGCCTTAGGGATCAATGGGCCTTCTACGGGCCGTAGGGTCCATGGGCCTTCTACGGGCCGTACCATCCATGGGCCTCATATGGGCCGTAGGATCCATGGGCCTTCTACGGGGCGTATCATCATTTCGCCAATCATGGGTCGTACTATTCATGGACCATAACGGGCCGTTAATAGGCCGTATTTGATAACTCTATGAAAACAGCCCAACGGGTTTTTTTGACATGAAAATGGCCCAACGTATTAATGGTCCGCAAACGGGCCGACTGTAACGACGGGCTGAATTTGGCCCACAAGCAGAAAATGACAGGAACGGGCCGTATGTAACCAAATGCTGCAAATGAGCCCAAGAATCAATGGGCCCTAAGAAGGCCGAAAGATAACTTGGGCTGGAAACGGCCCAATGGAATAACGGGCCGTTAATGGGTATAAAGTGATACACTGTTCATTACAGGCCGTTAATGGGCCAAGAGTTACAAAGGTCCTCATATGGCCCGAAAGAAGTCATGAGCCACACATGGGCCGGAAGTTAAAACAGGCTGAATCATATTGGACGGCCCAGATGACGCTACTGGGCCTAATTCGGATAGGGCGTAATGGGCCCTCGGTTAGCAGGTTGTAAATGGACTATATGTGAATAGGCCGTTAACAGGCTTTCCGTGGGCCGGCCCGCCACCTTTTGACCAAGTCAAACGGGCCGGCCTTTTCACAGGAATGGGCCTCTGTTGGGCCGTGCCATGTGTCGACGTATCATAGGCGCCTTCTGTCTAATGAGTGGATGACATCTATCCCAACGGTGAGCCGACACGTGTTTCCTCCAGCCAATGATGATTTTACACATGGAAAATCCCATTGGTCGGGGCTGTTAACGGGTTATCGGATCCAAAACCCGACCCGGTATCTTAACAGCGTTCCGTTACAGTGGATGCCACGTGTCGGTCACCCTTGACGAAAGTAGTTCTGTGACGCGCGATTTATCGTCATGGAAGTGGACACTTCCGTGATGATAATTTTGGTAATGTCATGGAACACTTTTACGACAGCACAAGTATGACTATGTTGATTCTGTCATAAATTTGTCATGGATGTACATGCATGACAAAAAACGCAACCTATTGTGACAAACACGTATCATCACGGAAGTGTATTTTTTTTTGTAGTGTAGGTATCCGGCCTCCCGGAGCTTCATGATGTCCTCCTCCTTAACGAAGGAGGCCATCCACTTGCCTCCCGCTCCGGACATGCTTGGAATGGCTTTGCGGAGAGGGTGAGAAATTGGGCGCTGGGGCTCGAGCGAGGGAGAATGGATGAGCAAAGAAAGAAGAAGGCATGGGTGAAAAAAGGGGAATCCTTATCTCTTTATAAAGACGGTAGAAACCATGCGTCTCCCCACTTGCCCGATAAACTCGCTTGTTCCCCAAACGCCGTGTTGATGGCACGTATTGATGAGAATCCCGTGATAAGGGGGCATGATCTCTGCTTCGACAAGACGTGCCAAGGAAACCGCCTCGCAATATGTGCAGTAGCTGGTTGAGAAAAATGGTTCGAATAATGACCGGCCCGTGGCGTGATGTCACGCTATAAAAAGTTGTCAGCAGATTAGATTTGTGGAATATTGTGCTCTCTACGGTGGTATGTGGAATTTGTTTTGCAGAGCCGGACACGATACTTGTGTTCAAGATCTTCTATGGAGTATTCGGAGAAGGAACCCACCTTGCAATGCCGAAGACAATCTGCACGACGGACTCATCGTCATTGAAGCCTGGTTCAGGGGCTACTGAGGGAGTCCTGGATTAGGGGGTTCTCGGATAGCCGGACTATATATTTTGGCCAGACTGTTGGACTATGAAGATACAAGATTGAAGACTTCGTCCCGTGTCCGGATGGGACTCTCCTTTGCGTGGAAGGCAAGCTTGGCAATTCGGATATGTAGATCTCCTTCTTTGTAACCGGCTCTATGTAACCCTAGCCCCCTCCGTGTCTATATAAACCGGAGGGTTTAGTCCGTAGGACGACAACAATCATAATCATAGGCTAGCTTCTAGGGTTTAGCCTCTATGATCTCATGGTAGATCAACTCTTGTAATACTCATATCATCAAGATCAATCAAGCAGGAAGTAGGGTATTACCTCCATCGAGAGGGCTCGAACCTGGGTAACATTGTGTCCCCCGCCTCCTATTACCATTAGCCTTACATGCACAGTTCGGAACCCGCTACCCGAGATCGGCCGGTTTTGACAACGACACTCCCCCTCTTTGAGGGCGACACCCCCTTGCCTCTCGCAGTTGTATGTTCTTTGACTTTCTTCGGTGAGGGAACATCTGGTGCAGCCTTGCCCTTCTTACCACCTACACGAACTTCAACATGTTCATCATCATCGGTGTCGTGTTGCACGTTCTCCATGTCATCGCCATCGTCCTTATTGAGTGCAAGATCTCCATCTACTTCATCTTGTGTGTCAGGAAGCTCTTGGGAACTGTTGTAGTCATACCGGCCACGGCAACTAGCTGGCCGATGTGTCCGTTCTGCAACAAATGTAGTGAACTGCCTCGCAACCGCATCTCTATCAGAGCCATTAAGGGACGTCCAACCCTCAAACAACTTCCCGAGCAAGCTGGTCATTCCGGATGCAAACTGCCCAATTAGATGCTCAACAGGTGCCCTCGCCTGTGCATGAAACAAGAAGCAGCAGTAACCAACATATTAGAGTCACTTGCACAAGATCAGAAATAATCCAAAGCAACCATAGATATATATCCTTGATTACCTCAGTAGGACAAGACGGAGCTGAGTGCACGTCCATCCACTTTCCAACGTTTTGAGGCCCCCCAAACACGCTGTAGTCTATAGCATGCTTGTCCATCAGCTAGAAATAACCAAAAAATAGCTAGGATGTAAGAGAGAAAATGATGAACACTAACTAACAGTTCATGTATTGCAAATTAAAAAAAGAGGAAGAGAATAGAAGTTTCAGCACGGATGACAGAGTTGCCATGTGGATTGAGACATGGATACCATGCGCAGACAGCCATGGCTAACAAGGGAGTCATCTCTTGTTAGCCATAGACGGTTGCCATATGAGGATTTTTTTCATTTGTTATGCAGCAACAAAATTAAAAGAATGCCGTGTAGAGAAAGAAACCAGAACTAACCTGCAGTTTCCCATATTTGGTATCAGTTACCCTGTCTGTAGTAAGCACAGCCTTGACAGCATCGTAAGTCCACGCAGAAATAGAAAACTTGTGTGTAGGCGGCGGGCCTCCAGTCCCAGTGAAGTTCATGGTGGATAGATCAAGACAATCGACATACATGAGCTGATGTACAACAATTTAAAAAGGAAAAAATATCAGTTGCCATCATGGTATTTTGCAATAACAAGCTAATGTATGTTCCTACAATCATCAAGTTGAAGGGCATGAAAAGAAAGAAAAAGTTGCCATCTGTCTGTGTTAGTTGCCATCATGGTATGATGGCAGTTGCCATCTTGTTATGATGTTAGTTTCCACAATGTCACCATCATGGTTGCCATGCATAAATCAAGGTGTTAAGAGTGTTCGCAAAGGACTGGTAAAAAATACCATTAAATGTAGTCGACAACCCTTCTGGTACATCTTGTTTGAGAATGCATCATGTAGGAAGTCCGCAATGAACTTACACCAATTCATGTTCTTCACATCTTTCAGTTTCGCCTGCACGGCACAAATTTCAGGACAACAAGTTACCGCATTAGAAATCAAAAGGAAAAACATCAAAATAACTGGCAGTGACTAGCTTACACATGACATCGGAGCACAAAAGATTGAAGGAAATAAAGGAGTAGAGATAGATCATTCACCAGGATGGGGAAGCATTTGTTGCTTGGGTGAAGAGAAGTGGTCGGCGCGAAAACAGCTGAGATGAGGTACATGAGTAGCTTCATCTTAAAAACCTCGCCATGGGTTGTCATGGCCTGTGAATCTGCCAGGAAAGTCGTGTTCGGCATGGATGCCAACCCATGAAACAAACGGGAAAACAACATTTCCTCAATCTTATTATTGACCTCATACGGGACTTTGATTTCTCCACGGGGCACACCCAAAGTGCAGAACACAGATTCCTCGTCCAATGACAGTCTTCCACGTCCCGGAATCACAAATTCCCTGCAGGCAGGGTCGTAAATCTCACCAAGCCAGTCGCATACAGGGTTCCCTAGATTCTTGCACCGGACATCCATCAGAGCCTGCATACCCATCTCAGCAGCAGCTCCCTTCTAATCGTCGGTAAACCTCTCGGTCAATGAAGTCAGGCGTTCCTGTGAAGCCCTATTGTGATTACGTTTCTTCTTCTGCAAAACAGACAAATGATCATTTGTTGCCATGTTTTCACTGTCATGAAAATTTAGTTCCTAACAGACGATTGCAAACTTAATGTGACATTCAAAAACATATGGAGGGGGGAGGAGGGGGTGGACAGTTACCTCATCGCCGTCTTTTGTCCGTCAAGTTGCCCGATTCTGCTGCGGTACATCCATGAAATCATCATCATCGTCTTGATGATCGCCGTGAGCCATTCTGCTGAGCTAAGAACAAATCAAATTGTCAAGGTGGAAATGAAAAGTATGAAGTAAGAAGTTGCCACCTAACAGAATGTACTTGCCACATGGGCTCAATTGAAAGTGGCAAATAGTGAAGGCAATATCATATGAACACACACGCACACTTGGCTTCATTTGGAAAATGTACAGATCGTAATGCACTTAAAACGAAATGTTGAAGTTGCCATGTTAGCACAAGATATTACGAAAGAAAAGCACAAATCTTCCACTACACAAACATATAATGTGGCAACTCACACCCTGTCCTCATACAAAAATGAGTTGCCATGTATTCAAATGCAAAATGTGCTAGGTTGAAATTGCCATGTTAAAATGCAAAACAATTCAAAAAAGAGTTGAAAACATCTACTGAACAACCTGTAATGGCAATTCACACACTGACGTCATATTAAAAATGAGTTGCCATTTAATACGGCCAAATATGTTCAGATATCACACGTTAGTGTGGCAAAACACGAAATTGGGTTTGTAGTATAGTGAATTGGCCACATTATCCTGCCTACAACATGGCAACAGCCATAGTGTGTTCACAGAAATACTTGCCACATGGAAAGCATATTTGTGGCAACTGACACAGTTCATGTGGAAATTAGTTGCCATCCAGTGCACATAGTTCCTGAAACTGCCATGACTACCTATTTACTACACTTTACCATGCCTACAGCATGGCAACAGCCATAGCATGTGCACAAAATTAGTTGCCACATGGAAAACATAATTGTGGCAACTATCACAGTCGATCAGGAAATTAGTTGCCATACAGTGCAGATAGTTACTGAAACTACCATGTCTAACTTCATACTGCACTTTGAAAAACAACTACCTAGATCTAGGGTTCATTGGCAACTATCATAACCTGAAATTCATCAACAAAAATCTCCCCGCACTGATCGCAAATAGCATTTCGAGGCAATGCACAACTATCGGACAGAAAAACAATGGCCCAATCCCAAGGCACAACCAGGTTGTGGCTGCGGACAGGCCGAACCACACCGGCGTGACCGCCACCGCGGCGGCGACGAAACTGCTCAATGCCACCGAAAACGGCAAGCACAAGACTCCACCGCCAGCGGGAACACCGGCGCACCGCGAGCCCGCCTGAATCTCGATGAATCTCGAGCGGAGCATCGACCACGGAGGAGAGGGGAGAAATGCATGCAAGGATTTTGAGCATAGGAAGAAGCATTACCTTCAATCTGCAGGCGCTCCGGCGAAGACGCTCCGGTCCGGCGAGTCCCACCGACGGCCGCGAATGCCGTCGACTCTTCCGCCTCCGCCGTCGCCTTCTCCTCTCGCCTTCTCTTCCAATCGACTGAACCACGGGGTGGGTTGTGCGAGTAATGAAGTGGGGAGTAAATGGAACTGTGAGGGGAGGGGGTGCGAAGTGCGCGACGTGGTTGACGGCAACCGGAGTCGGGCGTGGCGTGCGGGCGCAAAGCAGTTCCACCGCACGCCCCCGAGTGGCAACCGTTGACTGCGAGGAGGCAGCCGGTGTATGGGCGAACTCTCTCACACACTACACACGCGCCTTGTCCTACGTGGCACACAAAATCATCCAAAACGTGCGAAGATTCATGCAGAAACTGCTGGACGGCGATGGAGGCATGTGGTTGAGTTGGCTAACACCCACACGTGTGGGCGTTAGTGTTTTCGTTCTTTTTTTAGGCAAAAAAAAGGAAACCTTGATCGATCTCCTCTGTTCAATGCGACGCGTCTCCGGAGTCGACCCGGCGGCGCCACGGAGGTGCTGCCTTCAACGGCCCGGCTTGGACTACCTACACAGGCCCATCTACGTGGCATAGAAGCCCGCGTGAGCTAGCCCACGGCCCTACTACGCTTGGACGAAATTACAAACAGGTCCCTACTTTCCTCCCAAAGTTTCCACGAAGGTGCTCGTCGTTCTCCACGGGGGAGAGAGTGGATAGGAGAAGCGACTAGGGTTTCACTCTGTGTCCATCACCGGCACCACTGACGGAGCTAGGTAGGAACTATTGGGGGGGCAAAGGCTAAATCGTGGGTGTTTGAGGGTGTAAACTGCTAAAAAATCTCATCTAAGCCCTTTCCTAAAAAAATCTTCATAGTTTGGTCCAAAGTTGGGGGGGGGGCACAGCACCCCCAGACTTAGGCCAACTCCACCGCGCGACCCTATCCTGTCCGGCCCCGTCCATTTGGGGTAAAAGGGACAAAAGAGGCGGCCCAGCGCGCGGCCTTAAACGGACAAATGTCCGGATTCGGTCCGTTTTCGACCCATCCCCGGCCCAAACTTGCGCTCGGTTTGGGGCGAAACGGACAGCGCGC
>NC_041391.1:624087916-624111281 GCF_002162155.2 Triticum dicoccoides
CCATTTGGCGCCATTTGCCCCAAACCCTCCCACGTCCCTCCCGCCGCCCCCTCTCTCCCCCGTCCATGGCCGACGCCCCGCAGGGTTCCGGCGGCCTGGCCGTCGACCCGCCCGCAAAGGTGAAGAAGAAGGCGGCAAGGAAGCCGCGATCGGAGTGCACGCCAGAGGAGATCGCCAAGTTGGACGTGGAATCGGCGAAGAGGAGGGAACGAAGAGCGGTCGTCAAGGTTAATGCCGCGGCGGCCAAGTTCGCCGCCTAGCGCGAGGAGCTGGAGGCCGCGCGGCGCAAGGTCGCTGCCGACGAGAAGGAGGACCTCGTCAACAAAGCGCACACCATCCTCATGCTTGGCATAAGCCGTCCTGCCGGGTTCCCTGCAGCGGCCGTCGGCCCGGCAAGCACAGGCTCGTCGGTTGCCGGCCTACGCACTGCCAGTCGCCGACGCGCGCACCGCGCCTATGTCGCCCTGCTTCCCTCCGCCAAGGCACGACGGCCAGACCCGTTTCTCAGGGTCGCCGGACGTGGGCGCGTTCGCGCCGTCCACACCGCGCCCCACAGCCGTCATTGACCTCAACGTCATGCCTGGGTCTAGCAGCGGCGGGCGGCCGTCCGTCGAGATGCCAAGAAAGCAGGCACGGGCATCGTTCACGGGCACCATGCCGGCCCCCCGCGTCTTGTTTGATGAAATGCCAACCCCAACGCCAGCGGTCGACGACCCCTTCTACAACCGCTACATGGAGGACGTGATCTTCGACGGTGGGCATGGTCGTGCCTACGACCCCGATGAGACCCAAAGTCAGGATGGCCGCGCCGAGTACGGCCTCGATGAAGGTGGGCACGACCGTGCTGACTATGACCATGGTGACTCGTGGCATGAAGACGATGACATCTATGTCAAAGGTGATGAAGAAGAAGAAGAAAGCAATGACGTTGATATTAGTGGTGCGCCATTGTTCATCGACGAGCTCACCCAAAGAGCAGAGACACAAAAGAAGAGGAAGAGCATTCGCACGGGTTCATATACACAAGATGATGACAAGTTGATTTGCCAAGCTTGGATGGAGATTAGCCAAGATCTGAGGACCGGCGCGCAACAAAAGGGCATTGTTTTTTGGACGAGAGTCCACAAAACATTCCATGAAAGGAAGATGTTTGAGCCCTTCCAAATTACAAGCAACCGTGGCATCGGTTCGATTCAAAAAAGATGGTTGTTCATCCAACAAGAGTGCAACAAGTATTGCGCCGCATTTGAGAGCGTTGAAGCACGGCCCGTGAGTGGTCTCGGCGTTGGGGACATGGTATGATCTCCTCTTTCTAGCCCTTTCGTTGCTATGGCCATGAGATTTTGGCCGTGTATATGTTTGCATGTTCACTTTGTTGTTGATCATGTGGTGTAGGCATTCCAATCTTTGGAGGCATTCAAGGCCCGGCACAATGACAAGCCATTCACTCTTATGCATTGTTGGACGCTCATCAACATGTGCCCTAAGTTCAAGGACCAATACCGTGAACTACAAAGGAAAAGAGGACTGAAGACGGTCAAGTTCGCCGGAGGTGGAGATGGCGAGGCGTTGAAGAGGCCGAGGGGCAAGACCAACTCCAAGGTGGACGACATACGTGACGCCTCATCCATGGCCTTGCATGAGACTTTGCATGGCATGATGTCTCAAAAGGATGTGAGGGACGAGAAGAAGCGGCAAAGCAAGGACGAGCAAATGAAGCAATACCTAGACCTTCAAAGACAGAAGCTTGAGATGGAGGAGGCGGCCAAGAGGAGGAAGATCGACATGGAGGAGGCGGCCCGGCAAAGGCAGCTCGACATGGAGGAGGCGGTCCGGCAAAGGCAGCTCGACATGGAGGAGGCGGCCCGGTAAAGGCAGCTCGACATCGAGGCCGACAACGTCAAGGCCAGGCAGAGGCAGCTCGACATCGAGGCCACCAATGCCGCCACCAAAGCGAAGGAGGTGGCCCTTGCGATCATGAGCGTGGACTTGTCGAAGATGAGCGACAAGAAAAGGGCCTGGTTCGAGGCCAGGCAGAAGGAGATGCTCGACGCCGAAGGCCTAAACTAGGTCGTCCAATTGGCATGGCCGTTTTTTTTAGGCTGGCATGGGTGTCGCCCGCCCGTCGGGCCGCTGGTAGTGTGCCGACGAGAAACCATTCATTTTGGAGGCCGGCTGTGTTGCCGGCCGCTGGCTGTGTTCCGGCGAGGAGAACTATTCATTCTGGAGGCTGGCTGTGTTGCCGGCCGCTGGCTGATGCCGGCGATGGACGTGTAGGCCGCTGGCTCTGTTGCCGGCGTGAACCGGGGCCGCTGGCCTGAACTAGGGCTTGGCATTCGAAAACTAGACGCGGACAGGACGGGGCAAAATGGATGCGGCCGCGCGCTGGGCGTACGGCCACCGCATCCCAGGACAGGCCCGGACACGACCCTAAATCGCTACCCAAACGGACAAAATCCGGACAAAACGGACGTCCGTTTGGGGTCGCGCGGTGGAGTTGGCCTTACACATAGCTCCGCCACTGGCCGGCACCCCGGGCTAACCGGAGCAACTCCAGTTGCATACCACGGACTGCTCCGCCCACTGATATCCTGCCCAACCCGTAGCGCCGCGTCGCCGCCGGCCCGGTCCACCTAGCGGCCGGCCTGGCTGTGCTTGGGTCATTGCTTGCTTGTCCTTGAGTGCGCTACTTAGAATTTATTCATCCAGATTTGCAGTGAGCAATACTAAATCTCTTTTATCAGTTGTGTTGCGTGATTGCCTGCTTATAGGTGAAATGCATATGGATGTTTCTCTTTTGCTTCTGGTAGATTACTTGTTTACTTTTTTACAGCTAAATGGATGTATAGTGATATTTTGGGACGCATATCACATTAGCTGATTAGTATGTTTTTGGAATTGCACGACCTGCGGTTTGGACGCACCTAGAATGGTGCCTGGCCTGTCAACTGTTAGGTGGGTGAATGCTCCAGCAGAGATGGAATGCTGTTTTAATTCAGGACTCTATTTTGACCCACCCTTTGTACGGTTTGTTAAATAGCTGCACTTGCAATCATATTATTGTTAATAACTATGTCAGATCGTAATCTACTTCATTAATTCAAATAAGTACTCCAACAATGGAGATGGAATGTTGATCTTCTCCATGTTTTCTGCCGAAATGCTGGAACATGGCAAACCAACAAATTTATGTTAATAGTCAACTTTGAATGCCTTTACATTTTAACCTATTCTATGCAAAGTAGCTCCCAAATTCACTTGCATAATAATGCAAGGTTGTCCAGCTATCATTCTATCATGTATCAAGTATCAACTACGGCAAACTGAACCAGCGTGCAGAGGACTTCACACGGGTTTCTTTTTGTAAAGTAGTCATATATTAAATCAATGGTTTGTCCTCCTTTCTATCTTTATCCCTGTTTTACTACCTGTCCTGCTGTTTTTCTAGCTGCACTTGCCTGCTTTTGATATTGTTTCGAACAATATGCTTTGAACAATGACAATAATATTCCTATGTCATTTTCTCTTGATATTGTCTTGTGTTGCTTCTTGTACCCTGCCATGCGTGTTCTTTGTTTAGATTGTACTACTTCATATGTACTAGTAATTTGTCACTAAATCATTTTCATTGGAGCACTTCTGTCTGCATTTATAAAAATGTTATGCTACGAAACTTTATTAATGCAGCAGAATACATGAACTGGTGTACTTCATCATTGTAGGTTCCACTTGACAGAGAAAGCCGACGGAGGAGCAGTGACCGGAGCAGCGACGTATATGATGAGAGGGAAAACAGGAACAGAGACAGAGTGGTCACAGAGGAGAGGGGCGACGTAGTCGAAGCCGGAGCAGAGACCGCGAGAAGGAAAGAGGGAGGGACAAGGGCAGAGACCATGGCGCTGACATAAGCTGGGAGCCGGGCGGCAATGAGCGTGGCCATGATCGCTACAGATGAACAAAACATATGATCAACATGCGGTACGATCTCCACACTTCTTTTGATTCTCTGTAATCTGTATCAAGTGCTATGCTGTTGGAGAGAGCTGTGGTACTTCACACTTTGTTATCATCAATTGCGGCGCTGTTTCGCACTAGTGGACTGGGCTGGTACGTTACCGAAAAATGCTTTCGCCCCGCTTTACATATAAAGCAAAAATCATCAACAATTCGGTACAAACGCACACCATCACAACACACGCACACACCCAAGATAGGATACATAGGTGTTGAGCGCAGCAACACCACCCTTAGAACTAATGCCACCACGAGGAGATGAAGCCGCATACGACAAACCGTGGGGTCCAAGGTGGCGCCTTCAGAAAGGTTACGACACCGGAGCGCCACCACCACCCGATCGGAGGATCAGAGTTTTCCCCGGAGCATCACGACAACAATGAAAGCCACCGTGACGCCTTTAAGAAGGGAACGAGTTTCACCGCCGCCGGTTCCTCTGAAGATAGAACATGTTTTCACCCGACGAACACTCACCGCACAGAACGCCACACCTCGGCTACCATGCCGCCCACGCGGCCATGGCCACCCGGCAGCACCAAGCCACGGGCTCTGCCCAATAGAACCGCGCTACCACTACAAGGGCCGCCGCGCCGGCATCCCAGACCTAGACACCACCACACCCGAGATCCGCCGCTACCCCAACCAAAGAGACAAGCGGAAAGGTCCCACCTTTCGCATCCCTAGACGGCTGGCTTCCATCAACTCGTCCTGCAACACCGGGCGCGAGACGAGCTCGGTCCTGCAGCACCATGAGCGAGATGAGGTCGGAGGATCAGAGTTTTCCCCGAAGCATCACGACAACAATGAAAGCCACCATGACGCCTTTAAGAAGGGAACGAGTTTCGCCGCCGCCGGTCCCTCTGAAGATAGAACATGTTTTCACCGGACGAACACTCACCGCACAGAACGCCACACCTCGGCTACCATGCCGCCCACGCGGCCATGGCCACCCGGCAGCACCAAGCCACGGGCTCTGCCCAATAGAACCGCGCTACCACTACAAGGGCCGCCGCGCCGGCATCCCAGACCTAGACACCACCACACCCGAGATCCGCCGCTACCCCAACCAAAGAGACAAGCGGAAAGGTCCCACCTTTCGCATCCCTAGACGGCTGGCTTCCATCAACTCGTCCTGCAACACCGGGCGCGAGACGAGCTCGGTCCTGCAGCACCATGAGCGAGATGAGGTCGGAGGATCAGAGTTTTCCCCGAAGCATCACGACAACAATGAAAGCCACCGTGACGCCTTTAAGAAGGGAACGAGTTTCGCCGCCGCCGGTCCCTCTGAAGATAGAACATGTTTTCACCCGACGAACACTCACCGCACAGAACGCCACACCTCGGCTACCATGCCGCCCACGCGGCCATGGCCACCTGGCAGCACCAAGCCATGGGCTCTGCCCAATAGAACCGCGCTACCACTACAAGGGCCGCCGCGCCGGCATCCCAGACCTAGACACCACCACACCCGAGATCCGCCGCTACCCCAACCAAAGAGACAAGCGGAAAGGTCCCACCTTTCGCAACCCTAGACGGCTGGCTTCCATCAACTCGTCCTGCAACACCGGGCGCGAGACGAGCTCGGTCCTGCAGCACCATGAGCGAGATGAGGTCGGAGGATCAGAGTTTTCCCCGAAGCATCACGACAACAATGAAAGCCACCGTGACGCCTTTAAGAAGGGAACGAGTTTCGCCGCCGCCGGTCCCTCTGAAGATAGAACATGTTTTCACCCGACGAACACTCACCGCACAGAACGCCACACCTCGGCTACCATGCCGCCCACGCGGCCATGGCCACCCGGCAGCACCAAGCCACGGGCTCTGCCCAATAGAACCGCGCTACCACTACAAGGGCCGCCGCGCCGGCATCCCAGACCTAGACACCACCACACCCGAGATCCGCCGCTACCCCAACCAAAGAGACAAGCGGAAAGGTCCCACCTTTCGCATCCCTAGACGGCTGGCTTCCATCAACTCGTCCTGCAACACCGGGCGCGAGACGAGCTCGGTCCTGCAGCACCATGAGCGAGATGAGGTCGGTCCTGCTGCACCGTGCGCGAGACGAGCTCGGTCCTGCTGCACCGGGCGTGAGACGAGGTCGGTCCTGCTGCACCGTGCAGACGAGCGATGGGCCACAGTTGGAAGAGAACCAGCCCTTCAACGAAAGTAACGGCCGAATGACGAGGAGTAGGATCGAAGGCCGACACGGACCGCTTACGAGCGAGCCGACGCCGAACAAGCTAGCCACCACCACGGGCTTTGCCCAGGCGGCTCCGGCAGGCGGCGGCGGGGAGAAGGGAGAGGACGGGGGATGGGGACGGGAGGTGGCGGCGCCACCCGAGCAGCCCGCGGGTGAGACGGCGCGGGGGCGAGGGCGAGAGGATAAGAGTCTATAACAAGGCTCCTCTTTTGTGTATTACCGAATCAAATTTGCTTCTTCCAACGTACATTTTTTTTTACTTTCTGTGCAGTAAAATAAAATAGAGGCATGTACTTATATGTTTTAACCTAATCAAAGCTGCATCTTTGCTTCCTTAAAATTAAAAGCTGCTAAAACGTGAATTATCTTAGCAGAGCCATGGAGGCGAGTTCGTGTTGTCCTTTTGTTTCATCTAGGCCCATTCATAAAATCGTTGTGGTTCTTCGTGAGCCAACTTCTTAAAATCGAGGGGATTTGATGATTTGCCCTATTTTATAAAGGATTTGATGATTTGTCATTTGATTGTCTCAATGACAGTGGTCTCGAGCCCCCACCTGATAGCCTTTCAGAGGGGCAAATGATCAAATGGAGAAGTAAATTAGGCAAAAAGATCCAATTTTCCTAAAATCGATGTGGGAAGCCCTGCTCCGAGAAGCCAGCTTGGCAAAAAACAAAAGTTGGACCTTTCAAAAAAAAAAAAAGTTGGAGGTTCTCACAATTACAGCTAGATTGCCACCCCGAAGTACCCTGATCCAAACGTTTCCTCGCTCAACAAAGCCCAGCTCCTCTGCTTCCTCCTACACACACCCGACGCGCAGCTCCTCTGCTCTCGCAACCCTAGCTATGTCGCCGGCCGGCCGCCGCGCCGCCACGCCGCCCCTCGCATCTCCGCCTCGTCCCGCGGGTCTCCTTCCATCGCCGCTCGCAGCCACCGCCGGAAGTCCCCGCGGGGTCATCTCCTGCATCGGCCGCCACCCCTCTCTGTTGGTCGCCGCCGGCAGCGCACCAACTACTCCTGAACGGGCCTGCAGATCCTCGCCAGAGAATCCCTTCCCCCAAGTGAAGGTGAGAAGCCCCCCCTCTTGTAGATGTGGATTTGAAGAAGCTGGAGAGCTTCCCAACGGGCCCTAAAACTTGATTTTTTTTTACGTGAAAGTTATCAAGTTTGTATCTTCTGGACTGCATTAAAATGGCATCTTCGAGACTGGACCAAAATAGCTTCTTTCACGATTGCAATTATTTTGTGGATAAAGTATTTCTCTCCTGGTACTACATAAAAATTCCATCCATGAGAATATCAAAAGTGCGTTTCTGCGATTAGTGTGAAATCAACTCTGATTTGTTCCCATGCCAAATGCAGAAATACAACGGAGATGATGATAGAATCAGCACCTTGCCCAGCGACATTCTGGTCAACATTCTTGACCGACTCAATGTCCGTGAAGCTGCGAGAACCAGCATCCTCTCCATACGGTGGAGTCAGCTCTCTTGCAAGCTCCCCCGGCTTATCATAAATGCTCAGCCTGATGGTGTCTCTCGCTCCAACTCCAACATCTCTGATGCTGACTTGGTTCGGATCAATGCAGCTTCTGTTGAAGCGACAAAGAGCTTACTCACCCGCAGATGTCCAGGGGAAGACACCATCCGCCTCCTGTCCACCACCTTCTACTTGAGAGGTGATGTCCCCATATCCATTGGACATGCTGTTGGCAGCGCCATGACGACACACAAGATTGAGAACGCTGAATTCACAGTTTTGACAGTGAAGAATCGCCTACAGTGCACTCTTGATGATGTGTTGAACCACGGGGCACAGTTTGTGTCATTTTTTAATGAGTGTCTGAATGCTTTTACTGGTTTGACGCGCCTCTACATGGAGAATTTGAGATTTGTTGATTCTGACTTCGTCTCCAACATCTTCGTCACTTGCAAGCGATTAAAATATTTAGGTTTTCTCAATTGCGACACACAGAAGCGTTTAACACTCCAGGTTGAACACGCTCAACTCACTGAGCTCAGTATGCTCAACTGCCGTTTTTACAAAGTCGAACTCAAGTGGCTCCCAAGACTCACCCGGACAACGTTCACATGTTGGATGACTTTCGAAGAACTACCACTGTCATTTGGTCATGTCCCACTGCTCGAGTTTTTGAATCTCACAAATATTGGTCTTAGTCGGCACAAAATGGTCATGTTAAGTACATTACTTTGTGAGACACACATACAAGAACTGCGGTTGGGGTTTAAATGCGAAAAGGTAAGTCGGGATGATTGCTTTGTACCGGCTTCACTTGTTCTCTACTCATCCTATTATGAGCTCTCTTTTTTAAAGAACATCATATTATGTGTTTGTTGTTGCAGATTTGGGTTCAACCGGAGTGTCTGAGCGAAAGGCTGGCATCTGCGTTACACAGACTAAGGATTGTCAGTCTAGTTTGCATTCCTGAAGGGTCTGATCTCAAGTGGACAAATTTCATTCTGGAAGCTGCGCCATCACTTGAAGAGTTGTACATGTCGGTATGTTCTTACCTAAATCCACTTGTTCTTTTTCTATGGGTTACTCTGCTACATGACGTCAGCTAGAGCTTGTTCTCTTTTTTTTTTTAGTTTGAGGAGTTGCTCTATTATTGTTATTACCCTTGCATGGTTGCACAGACCTGTGGAGTACAGATGTCCTATGAGTGGCAAAACAAAACTAACATGTTTCTTTTACATATGTCGTATATATGGTTGGAATGCAGGTAATTGATCATCCGTGTGAAATGATAATTGATCCGGAAAGGAGGATGGAACTCTCGCTTAGCGAGAACAAGGGCGTCGAGTGGGAATCACTTAGACCACATTTCAAGCACCGCCGCCTTGCCAAGCTCGTCATCTTTTGCTTTGTAAATTACATGGTGAGTTATGTCAGGCGTGTGATGATAGCAGCGGTGAATCTGAAGGATGTGTACCTGTATGATAGACTGGCATGTAGCAAGTGCAAACACATGGCCGTTTTTAAGCCTGGTAGGCTTCCACGGGCAAAGAAGAAGTTGGAAGCGATGAAGAAGCTGTTGGCCCAGGGCATCGAGTCAGCTCCCAGAATTCACTTGCAGACCCATTCTGAAATGGACGCTGACCATGCTGCAAGGGTTAAAGACTACTTATGTTCATGAAGATAGCTGAAGGCTTTCAGGAAGTTCATGTAATAAAGGTCGGTTGGAGTAACTCTATGACTTGTCTGGCTCTTGTTTGATCTGCTTTTCTTTACTCAGAAGTCAGAACCACTTGGATGTAGAAAAATAAGAATTACTCAATCCTGTTGTAGGTAAGTAAATTTTAGGACCAGGTTTGAATTGGATTTTGATGCTATGATGTGTTATTGTTTATATATGATTGTCTTGGTGATGAGCGCATCAGTTGATACGGTCCTATGAGATCTGGAGGCTGAACTATACATGTGGTCAGCAAATGGAACCTGAAGCATTTGCATGAAGGCTCCAGGCTAAGTAATGCGGATTTCTGTCGGTGTTTTTATAATATTTAAATGAAGTTTTGTCCTGGCTTCTTATCATTCTCATTTGTGTCTGGAGGCAGGCAACTACTCTTCGCTATTTTTGCTAACATATATAAGTAGCGGAAATGCGGTTGGCTCCCAAGGTCATGTGCACATGAAATATGCGACACAATCTTCGAAGTTCCTGTTACCGAGCCGTGAGTCGACGAGCCAAGCCAACCCTCCTACACCACATGCTTCGCCTGCGCATACGACCCAGGTACATGTTTTGGAGCTTTTTGGGTCTGGATCCTTCACAGTGGATCAAGCGTGGCCGTAATTAAGCTGTCAAACTGTTGCTTAGTAGCCAAATACATGACAGACAAGATTAGAATTTAGAAGCACGATACTGTGTGATACGACTAAATTGACTCTGATACCTTCACTCTGTGACAACACCTCCACCGCCAAGGACACATAAACCACACAATTAAGGTATGACTATGTATGTGAAACGTAGTTCTTTACTCTATGACAACATCTCCGCCGCCAAGGACACGTAAACCACACAAATAAGTTATCTGACTGTATGTGAATCGTAATTCTTCTTGCCTCTCAGCTCTGAAACTTCTATTGGAGACAAGGAAAACAGATTGAAATTAAAATGTAAGCATAACTGATAGCCGGGTTTCAATCGCATGTTCCCCAAGCACTAGTATATAATGCGCCTAAAAGTCCGGAGGAAGAAGCCATATCTCGTCATACCAAGTGCCCACATAGTACCCTATTCTGCCCACACCATCTTCGACATTTTGGTCTTCCTTGCAATACATATCACTGTACTTGCCATTGTGTATGTCTGATACTACCGAGTAAATCTCGTCTCCCAATGGCGGTTTGTACTCTTTATACCATGGTGCGTACTTAGTGGAATAGTAGGTGTGGTTTCTCTCCAAGCCATGTCGTCTGGCACCCACCGGCACATGCACCGTCTTAGAGCACTTCCTTCCCAAAAACAAGGCGTAGTCGCCGAAGCTTGTCATCTCTACCCACTTATAATCACAAACCTCACTAGCCATGGTGTTAACGAGCTTGAAGACCCTGAAGAAAGGATGGCAATTGGGTAGCCAAGAGGCCATCACCGCCATTGACGGCTTGCCATGCAGCTCGAAGATATACCTGGCTTGCGATGGAGGGTTGTTGGCTCTAGAGGGGCTTTGGATCGCGAGCTGGTGGGCTGCGGTTATCATCGGCGTGCCGTCTTCTTTCATTCCTATTTCAAATTTAATCAGTGACTCGTTGGGTTCCGTAAGGCCATAGAGCTCGCCATTGCAGAAGACGATGTCCGAGATCTTCTCCCCGTGCCACCGGTCTGTGCTCAACTCGCCTTTCATGCAGCCAACTCTGCACAACGTAATATGGGACCGATCTTTCTTGATGCCGGCAAGGATGCATCCGTTCAAGGAGGTGGGATCTTGAGAGAAGATGATTTTCTCTAAGTTGTTCTCCCGTTCTTCCAATGTTGGCCAGGGATACCTTCTTGAGAAAATCGTTTTCTGCTTGGGGGAGAGCGGCAGCTCGTCTCCAGAGAAGAGGTTCACGATAGTGAGCTCATTGAAGTCAGTCGCCACGACCCAGCCGCCGTCGTGGGAGCCAAGAAACCACTTCTTAGCCGCCTTGGGTGGGGCCGCATAGGTGCTTCTTCCACTTCCTGCCTGCCCATGGCAAGAGGAGCAGCAGCGGCGTGGCGGGAGGCGCCGGTTGCTGCGACGCGGCGGCGCGCCACGACTTGCAGACGGCGGCGAAGCGCACGCGGTCGTGCAGGGAGGTGACCCTGAGGGTAACCATCCCGAGGAGGTCGTCGGGGAGGTCAGACCACCGCGCGGCTGACCGGTTGATGCTGCCGACGCCGGCGGCCCGCGTGTTAATCTGGATCAATTACGAGTGGTACGCGCTATAAAGACCTCCCTGTGTTTGGAAACCGATACAGATACACGGCAATTGTCTCGTGACTTGCCATGCATAGATGCATGCATCCAATAATATAACGTTTTCTGCACGTAGCAGAACCGTAGCGCCGTGTCCGGCTAGTAAAAGAAGAACTTTTCAGGCAGGTCCGGCCGTCCGGCCGGGTGCAGTTCTGTTATGGCTGCAGGCTTGATCTAGCCAGCTAAAACCAACGCGTACTTGGTAGTACGCGTGATCGATCCAAACACAGATAGATGTCGACGACGGCTCAGACGGCCGCGGGCGACAGCGGCATTGACCCGTCGGCGGCGCGGTGGTCCGACCTCCCACACGACCTCCTTGGCCTGGTTCGCCTCAGGATAGTGTCCCCACGCGACCGCGCGGGCTTCTCCGCCGTCTGCAAGTCGTGGCGTGCCGCTGCCGCCGCGTCGCGGCAGCCAGCGCGTCCCGCCCTCCCCCTTTTGCTCCTCTCCCCATGGAAAAACAGGGGAAAGGGCTACTTGTGCGGCCCCGACTACAGTTGGGCCTTCCGTGCCCCGAGCAAGGTGATCAACAAGCTGTACCTCGGCTCCTACGACGGCGGCTGGGTCGCGGCGTTCGGCTGCCACGTGCTCATGGTCGTGAACCTCTTCTCTGGCGTTGAGGTGAAGCTCTCCCCCAAGCAGAGTATGGTTTCGACGATTTCCACGTCCTCGGTATGCTCTCGACATGACTGCCTTTTCGAGAAAATCATCTTCTCTCAAGACCCTACTTCGTCAGATGGTTGCATCCTCGTCGCCATCTTAAAAGATCGGTCTGGCATTGCCTTATGCGAAGTTGGCTGCCCAGACTGCGAGTGGACTACACATCCTTGGCATGAGGCAACAATCACTAACATTGGCTTCTGCAGTGCTGAGCTCTACGCCCTTGGTGAACTTTGGCATGGGAATCGATCATTGATATTGCCTTCTGTAATGGTGAGCTCTTTGCCCTTGGTGACCTCTGTGTCTGGACGGGTCCGCTCGAGGGACACAATGACGTACTGATTCAATATGAAATCGGAATGAAAGGGGACACAATGACGTACTGATTCAATATGAAATCGGAATGAAAGGAGATGGCATGCCGGTGATCACGGCAACCCATCTGCTTACCACTGAAAAGTCCACACGGTCCAACAATTGGTCAACACTCGATAGGTACATCTTCGAGTTGCATGGAAAACCGTCGATGGCGGTGGCGACTGAAAGGATGCCCGACTGTGAGCCTTTCTTTAGGGTCTTCGGGCTTGTTGAGACCAACACCGACGATGTCAACAAGTACAAGTGGGCAGAGGTGACAAGCTTCGACGACCACGTCTTGTTCTTGGGGCCAATGTGTTCTAAGGCGGTGCATATGCCGATGGATGTGGGGCCTCATTATTGGGAGGAAAACCACGTCAACTACTCCACTGCTAACTCAACTCAACTCATCGAAGATAATGGTGTGTTCATTGCTATGTTCTGCATGGAAGAGCAAAATACCGAAGATGGTGTGAACAGAATAATTTATTATAACAGAGGATGGAGTAATGCCATATGGCTTCATCCTCCAGGCTTGTAGACAACAAATATTTACTACATCTGAAAACACATAAGGAGCCCCATCGCGAGGCAAGGAGCACCACCGATTGACATGTTTTTAGAATTGTTATTTGTGAGGTTTGTTTGTGTGTCCTTGGCAACTTGGAATATATCCAAGTTAAATTTAAATTCTATATAAATTTGGTTTATTTTGTTATGAATTTTGGTTGGACGTGATAAATTTTACATAATAATGTTACTTGAATTTTAGTACTTCCTACATCTAGTCTACCACGCCGCTACCCCGACAAACACTTGTGTCCCCTCACCCTCTCCTACATGGTCGGCGCAACCCTGCTGGTCAACCTCTCCCCGCCCACCCCACCTCTTTCCTCCTTCAACATCGACGCCCCTCCAGCCAAGCGCACATGCGGTCCTCCCAACCCAACCTCGTAATTGTCCTCCCTCCACATCTTTCACACTGCCAGACTCAACGCAGCTAGTTGATAAGTCTCCGTCGTATCTACTTTTCCAAACAATTTTGCCCTTATTTTGGACTCTAATTTGCATGATTTGAACGGAACTAACCCGGACTGACGCTGTTTTCAGCAGAACTGCCATGGTGTTATTTTTGTGCAGAAATAAAAGTTCTCGGAATGACCTGAAAATCCACGGAGCAACTTTTTGTAATTAATAAAAAATATTGGCGAAAGAATCAACGTCGGGGGGCCCACACCCTGTCCATGAGGGTGGGGGGCGCCCCCCCCCTAGGGCGCGCCCTCCTGCCTCGTGGGCCTCCTGAAGCTCCACCGATCTCAACTCCAACTCCATATATTCACGTTTGGGGAGAAAAAAAATCAGAGAGAAGGATTCATCGCGTTTTACGATATGGAGCCACCGCCAAGCCCTCGTCTCTCTTGGGAGGGCCGATCTGGAGTCCGTTCGGGGCTCCGGAGTGGGGAATCCATCGTCATCGTCATCATCAACCTTCCTCGTCATCATCAACCTTCCTCCATCACCAATTTCATGATGCCTCACCGCTGTGCGTGAGTAATTTCATCGTAGGTTTGCTGGACGGTGATGGGTTGAATGAGATTTATCATGTAATTAAGTTAGTTTTGTTAGGGTTTGATCCCTAGTATCCACTATGTTCTGAGATGGTGTGAATAGAATAATTTATTATAACAGAGGATGGAATAATGCCATATGGCTTCATCCTCCAGGCTTGTAGACGACAAATATTTACTACATCTGAAAACACATAAGGAGCCCCATCGCGAGGCAAGGAGCACCTTCGATTGACATGTGTTTAGAAATATTATTTGTGAGGTTTGTTTATGCGTCCTTGGCAACTTGGAATATATCCAAGTTAAATTTAAATTCCATATAAATTTGGTTTAGTTTGTTATGAAAGTTAGTAAATCTTGGTTGGACGTGATAAATTTTACATAATAATATTACTTGAATTTTAGTACTTCCTACATCTAGTCTACCACGCCCGCTACCCTCGACAAACACTTGTGTTCCCTCACCCTTTCCTACATGGTCGGCGCTACCCTGCCGGTCGACCTCTTCCCGCCCACCCCACCTCTTTCCTGCTTCTTCAACATCGACCCCCCTCCAGCCAAGCGCACATCCTGTCCTCCCAGCCCAACCTCGTAGTTGTCCTCCCTCCACATCTTTCACACGGCCAGACCCAAAGCTGCTCGCCGAAATGACGCCGAAGTGTTCGACCGCCCCCACACTTACTAGGCACCGTTGGAAATATGCCCTAAAGGCAATTATGTTTGTATTATTATATTTCCGTATTCATAATTAATAGTTTATATTTCGTGCTATAACTGCTATGATCGGAAAACTCATATGCACGTGTGAAATGATAAACAGATAAAATGAAGGTTCTAGTCTCGCCTCTAAGACTAGCTTGTTGGTGATCATGTTTTCCGGATCTTAGGATATTGTTAAGTATAACGATGATCCTACAACAACATTGAGATTATGACGTTGGAAGAATGATCTATTGAATCGACCCAAACTTGTTTGTTTTCAGTTGAGTTAATATCGTTTGTATTCAATTGTAATAACACAGAGTGTTAGCATGTGTTTTAGTTTCTCAGACCATGAGAGTGTCTTGGTCACTTCCTACCAAACGGTGAGCTTTTGGGTAGCTCAAACGTCATCTGTAACAAGGTGATCATAGCAACAACTTTCAGGCTCACCGAAAAATTTGACAAGTGAGCGGACAGATCGAGAGTGGGATTTGTTCCTCTAACAATTGAGAGATATTCTTAGGGCCCTCTCGGTGTGACGACATCCATCATCGTCTGGCCAGACACAGGTGACAACATCATGGGGATGCCGGAACAGGTTAACGAAAAAAAGAACAAAACCGGTAATGGGAGCAACGGTGTAGTGAGCATGATGATGACTCGGAAGGATACCGATGCACACCGGGTTTTGTAAAGTATCGCCAAACAAAAAGTCTTCAGGTTGGATTGTCATTAAATAGAGATATGTGGCGGCGTAAAAAATAGGGTGATAAAATCCTCGAGGGATTCAAAAGTGTATAAGGACAAAGGGACCGAAAGGCGGTGGAACGAAGGTCAGGGGGCTCACGTAGCCGCACCATGCGTCCCCGCCGCGTGGGCCCCCTGGGTGCCCCCCGGCCTATGTCGGTTGCCTTCGGATGCTTCTTGACTCCAAATGTTTGCTTATTTTTTTCTGGATTTGTTAGCCCAATAAATTAGATTTTTTTGAAAATCTTAAAACATCCAAAAAATAGCAATTGGCACTGATTTAATAGGTTAGTCTAGGAAAATAATATAAATTGTGTGTCATGTGTAATATGATATATAGACCATCCGCACAAAGAACACAATGACAATGTGCACGCCCATCAGCAATGATCTTTAAGGATTTATGTGCAACATGGTGATCAACAGCTCGTGTGAATAGTAGTGGTGAATATGGCCCTTACGGTCTACTACTGCTAAAGCTGTTGGTGGGAATGAGATGGATGTTGATGCAAACAAGTCTGCTGGGTTAGTGCTAAGCTGGACGCAAGCAGGAAGAGGGCGTTGGCTGGACTTGGGAACACATCTCCTGCCGCATCTCCTTTGCCTAATGCGAAAAGTCATCTACTATTAACTGCTTCTGGGTAAAGTGTCCGGCCCAGTCCATCGGCAAAATAGGACCCAAAAAGGTCTAAAACTAACCCAAACAACAATAAACCAAAAAGTAAGTCATCTTTGGCGAACTCCTTCGAGGAGCGCCGCCAAGACAAATGAGTCTACTCAGTTGGAACTTCCAGGTTGTGGGACACTCCCGACCAGTTCAAGATATTGCGGCTATGGTACAGTCGTATTCCCCCAATATATTTTTTGTGAAACTCGCCAGTATAAAGTAAAATGAGAAGGTACCAAACTCGTATGGGATTCAAAGGTTTTAAGGTGTTGACAGTTTGGTAATAGTGGTGGTCTTTCATTATATTATCATGAGTCTCTCACTATTGATCTCCTTTTTTTAAAATCAACGACGCATTGATGTCCAAGTTACCTCTGGTCCAAATGTGCCCCCATGGTGTCTCACATTCGTCTATGGTGGAGTAAGAGTGGAGGACAGCCACATCATGTGGACATTGTTGGAGGATTTATGCTCTAAGTCTGATCTCCCATGGCTTGTGATAGGGACTTCAATGGGTGTATGTGGGATTTTGAACACTTCTCCTTGACTCGTAGGCTGGTGGGCGAAATGCAAGCCTATCATGCTGTTCTAGAAACTTGTGATTTCTCTCACTTAGGTTTCAGTTGTGTCCCATACACATATGATAACAGAGAAGTGGCAATGCAAATGTCAGAGTAAGGTTGGATATAGCGGTGGCTGGTCCGGGTTGGCAAAATTTGTTTGATCATCCTTTGGTACACCATTTGACTTCTCCACCCTTAGAGCATGTTGCGCATCTTTTGTCAAGTGAGGTGGTAAATGATCAACCTAAGAAACCGCAGATCAGGCAATACGAAGTTACGTTGGAGAGGGAGTCGGTGTTAGTGGAGGTCATCACCCAAGCCTGGGTGTCCGACGGCTTAAATAATTCTTTCGGTGATGTTCATGCAGCTCTCTGCGAGACCATGCCCAAACTCCGTCAATGGAGTAAGTAGTTTAGTAATGTGGTGAAAGAAATTGAAAAACTAGGACACACCTTGACCATGAGGAGCTTATGTTGATGAATGCTGATAGGATGGAAATAAGAAAATTCGCAGATAAATTAATGAGCTGTTGTGTAGAGAAGAGATCATGCGGATGCAACACTCACGAGTTATGTGGTCTAAAGATAGGGAGCGGAACACAAACTTTTTTCATGCAAAATATGTTTGACGGGCAAGGAAAAACCGTATAAAAAACTGGAGGATGTTAACGATAATGTTTTCACTGAGACGAGGGACATGGGAGATGCAACCACTCGTTATTTTGAGGATATTTTTACTGCTGATAGCAGCCTTGATGCTACTCGCATCATTGATCATGTGGATACTGTTGTTGCACAGGAAACAAATGATCTCTTGTGTGGTGAGTTCACTAACAAGGAGATTATGGATGCACTATTTCAGATTGGTCCTTTGAAGGCGCTCAGGCCTGCCCAAAATGTTTTTTTCTAGCGAAACTGGAGCACTCTCAAGGATAGTGTGATCGCATCTGTTAAGGAACTCTTTCGTTCTGGTATTATGCCACCTGAGGTAAATGACACAGTCATTGTGATGATCCCCAAAGTTCAAACCGGGTAAAAGATATGGCCTTCCGCCTCATTAGCCTATGTAATGTAATTTACATAGGTGTTTCAAAGTGCATTGTTGATAGGCTAAGGCCTCTTGTTTGTTTGAGCCTTTGCAGCTTAGCTCCTAAATAGGGGCTTTTTTGCTTCGGCTTTTGAATTATGAATCAATATTGTTATATGATGATATAAGCCAAAAAGCGGAAGCCAAAAAGCATCTATTTAGGAGTCTTTTTTGCTTTTTTTGCTAAACTGGAAAAGCTGCAGAAGCGGAAGCAAAAGCCCAAACAAACAGGGCCTAAGATTAGTTCCGGATGATATTATCTCTCCTTCCTAAAGTGCTTTCATACAATGTTGTATGATCAGTGATAATGCACAAGTGACTTTCGAGTGTATTCACCATATTAAATAGAAGAAAGATCCCACAAAAAGTTTTTGTGCTTATAAACTTGATCTCTCAAAGGCATAAGATCGGGTTGATTGGATTTTCCTTAAAGATGATGTAAAAGTTAGGCTTCACTCATCGGTGGATCGACTGGATTATGTCTTATGTGGCCTCGGTGAGATACTTCTCGTGTGACCTCCTTGGGGCCAGCAAGCGACTCACATGAAGCTCCATTGTGACCTCGCCATCGACCTTTGACGCGAACAGCACCTCGCCCATCTTCTTGAGCTCCGGGCGCAGCAACACAAGCAGCGGGTATGATGCTGGCCACGAGAAGCGCACGACGATCGAGCTGCACCTCGTCCATATTCTTGATCCTCCGGTGCAGCAGCATGACGAGCAGCAAGTACGACGCTGTGTGCACACAAGATCCTAGCCTGCAGCACAAATACACGGACAAGCCTGAACAGAGCCAAACACGCGATCTCTCCCTAGCACAGCACGACTGCGTACTCTTCTCCCTCGCCATAGCTCCAGCGCATGGCGCTTTCCTGCTGCAGTTGCTGGACACGGTCCTGCAGATTGTCGCCCTCGCGGTGGCCCTCACGCACACAGACAACCCTGTCGGAAAATATTCTGTAGAGCATAGGCTTTGGAACACCCTCTTATCTAACCAGACCGAGGCACAACGACTGAAGAAGAGAGCAGAGAAGAGAGAGCGGAGCAGGCTGACTCGTGCACTCAAGGCCGCCACAGGGGAGGCCGTCCCATGACGCCCAGCAGCGAGCCCAGCCCGCTTAGGAAGTCTCTGCTACAAGTAGTCAGAGCATGCGTGGCTGCAGGGGCATCGAATGTAATTTGCCAAAACTGGTTGTATTTCTCCTACCTTCCTTCTTCCCCTTCCCCAAGCTCTCTCTCTCTCTCTCTCTCGATCTGATCCAGACCTCAGCGTGACGCCAGGAACCCTTGTATCTCTGTAATTCTCTCGAGTTCAAGCAGTAGATCGATCCCGCGGGTAACAATTGGTATCTAGAGCCAGTCCTTCATCATCCCCAATTTTTTTCCCGGCGCGTGGTCTTGTTTGGCGGCGTGCGGCGGCGGCGGCGGAGCACTTGTTGGGGTGCGATTCGAGTCGTTTGGTCGGTTGGTCGCGAATCCTTCGCGATTAGTAAAATCCCGTGCATGCGATTCGAATTTTGAGCATCAGGAACGACGCCATGGACCAGATGCGCGCGGACCTGGCGGAGAGGAAGACGACCAGTGCGTTGGTCGCGGCATCAGTCAAATCGATGTCGGAGACCATCCAGGCCATGGCGAGGTGGATGCCGAAGGTCGACACATCAATCGGCTCGCTGCAGTCGGCCATCACAGAGGTGGGCGCCCGGGTGGCAGTGCTGGAAGCAGAGCAACTACCGGCGACGACCCCTATCCCATCTCGGCCCGACGGGCACGGCGTTTACAATCAACACCAGGGTACTGCGCTTGGAGCTAACAACGCTCTCGCGCCTGCCCTGGGCAGGGTAAGCGTAATTTCCTTCCTACACCAGTTCCCTTCGACTTGGAGCACAGTGCATATTCTTTTGATCACACTCATGGCTCTGGATTTCGCTCGGGCTATTCGGGTGGTCGTATGCCTAAAACGGATTTCCCAAAATTTGATGGGGACAATCCTACTTGGTGGAAAACGTTAGCAGAAAAGTATTTCTCCATGTATGCTGTTCCACATGAAGCTCGGGCTAGTTTTGCTACTTTGCATTTTCGAGGCAATGCTGCCTTATGGTTGCAGACTTATGAGGCAATGCATACTGTTGATAGCCGGGAAGAGTTGGTAGTTGCTGTGTCTCAAAAATTTGGCAAGGATAAGTACCATAAGCATTTAGAGAGCTTAGAGCGCATTAGTCAGATGGCTACAGTAGAAGAGTATCATCACAAGTTTGAGAATTGATGCATAAGGTGCTGGTCTATAACAAGAACTATGATGAAACATTTTTTGTTACCAAATTTGTAAAAGGATTAAAACCTGAAATTCAGTCAGCTATTCGTTTACACAAGCCGAGGACTGTTGATGCCGCTTTGTCTCTTTCTCAAACGCAGGAAGATTTGCTCGAGGAGGTGAGGATTGCTTCAAGATCGCGCTACCGAAGTGGTCACAGGCTCTCTAGGGCACAATGATCACAAGAATACATGGCAGTTCAAGGGCATTATGGGTGCTTCGCCCGAGGACAAAGCAGTGGAAGATGACAAAGTTAAATTAGCTCAAAAGCTAGCTGCACTAAAAGCAGTTCGCAAGGAGAAAGGGTTGTGCTTCAAATGTGGAGAGAAGTATCATCGAGGACATATATGTACTCCCTCTCCTCACCTACAACTAATCGAAGAACTCTTGTTACTGTTGGATGTCAAGTTGGATGAGGAAACAGATGCTGGCGAGCAAGGTTCCGATAGAGACACCGATGGGTTTGTGCTTCAAATATGGAGAGAAGTATCATCGAGGACATATATGTACTCCCTCGCCTCACCTACAACTAATCGAAGAACTCTTGTTACTGTTGGATGTCAAGTTGGATGAGGAAACAGATGCTGGCGAGCAAGGTTCCGATAGCGACACCGATGGGTTGATGCACCTGTCTGATTGTGCTGCAGCAGGAACGCCGGCAAAGAAAACCATCCGTTTGCTTGCTGTGCTTAATGGGCATCAAGTGCAAGTGTTAGTTGACTCGGGCAGCTCCAGTAACTCCACTAGTGAAGCAATGGTGCAGCGGATTCAGATTCCGGCTGTGGAGGTGACAGCGGCCAAAGTGACCATTGCAGATGGGGGGCTCATGTCTAGCAATAAACTCGTTCCAGAAGCGGTGTGGTCATGCCAAGGACATGTATTTGCAAGTGATTTGCGAGTGCTCAAGCTGGGGTGTTATGATGTCATTCTTGGAATGGACTGGCTTGAATCCTTGGGTCCAACGTGGATCGACTGAAAAAAGAAAATGTTTTGTTTCCGGCACCAAGGCAAGCGTATCACTTTGCGTGGCGTCAAAGACGACGTGTCCTCCTGTCCTGAAATCAATAGTCACCAGCTTTCATTGGTTATGCAGACAAGTGCTGTGTCACACCTAATTCAGTTAAGTGATGTATCTGATAAGCAAAACTTAGATGAAGTGCCACCACAAATTCAACAACTGTTGGAGGTGCACAAGGATCATTTCGATGAGCCCAAAGGGTTGCCTCCAGCGCGGGACTATGATCATAAAATTTCCCTGATACCAGGAGCTCAACCAGTTGCGGTACGTCCCTATCGTTACTCGCCACAACAAAAGGATGAGTTGGAAAAACATGTCAGAGCAATGCTACAACAAGGAATAATTCAAGTTAGTCGTAGCCCGTTTGCAGCACCGGTGTTGTTGGTCTGGAAGAAGGATGGAACATGGCGATTCTGTGTAGACTATCGACAGCTCAATGCCATCACAATTAAGAAAAAATATCCGATGCCGGTAGGCGAGGAGTTGCTTGATGAGTTGTCAGGTGCAACATTTTTCAATAAGTTGGACTTGCGAGCCGGGTACCACCAGATTCGTATGGTTCCTGAAGATGAAGCTAAAACAACATTTTGCACCCACAACGGCCACTAAGAGTTCAAGGTCATGCCATTTGGTGTTATTGATGGACTGTCCACATTACAGTCGGCCATGCACATTACTTTGGCCCCGGGTCTGAGAAAATATGTGTTGTCCTTCTCCAATGACATCTTGGTTTTTCCCAAACACTGGAAGAGCACTGCCAGCACTTGGATCAGGTGTTCAAAATGTAGGGCGAGCATCAGTTCTATGTGAAACAAAGCAAGTGCACGTTTGCTAAGGAGTCGCTTGAGTACCTGGGACACATTGTTAGCAAGCATGGCGTGTCGACGTATCCAGCTAAAATAGTTGCAGTCCAACGATGGCCCATGCCTAGTAACGTGAAGCAACTGCGGGGGTTCCTTGGTTTGGCAGGATACTACCACAAGTTCATCCATGGCTTTGGAATCATCAGCCGCTCTCTGACTGGTCTGCTAAAGAAAAACACCCCTTTTGTGTCGACATCAGCGACATCAGCTTCTTTTGATGCCTTGAAACAGGCACTTGTGCAGGCGCCAGTGTTGGCACTTCTGGACTTCAAGGTTCAGTTTGTCTTAGAAACTGACGCCTGCGACACGGGTGTGGGGGCGGTATTGATGCAAAAAGGGCATCAGTGTCCTTTCTCAGTAAGGGCTTGGGCATGAAGAATTGATCCCTTTCAACGGACGATAAAGAATGCTTGGCCATCTTAATGGATGTGGGGAAGTGGAAGGCATATCTGCAAGCACGAGATTTTTTTATATGCACGGATCAGCGTAGCCTGGTTCATCTCGGTGATCAGCGAGTGACCACGCCAATGCAATAGAAGGCTTTCCTCAGACTTATGGGGTTGCAGTACAAGATAGTGTACAAGCAAGGTGATACGTCTCCGTCGTATCTATAATTTTTTATTGTTCCATGCCAATATTATTCAAATTTTATATACTTTTGGCAACTTTTTATACTATTTTTTGGGAGTAACATATTGATCCAGTGCCCAGTGCCAGTTCCTGTCTGTTGCATGTTTTATGTTTCGCAGAAACCCCATATCAAACGGAGTTCAAACGGGATAAAAATGGACGGAGAATTATTTTGGAATTTGTGATTTTTGGGAAGTAAAATCAACGCAAGACGGTGCCCGAGGTGGCCACGAGATAGGGGCCCATGCCCACTCCAGGTGGGCGCGCCCCCACCCTCCTGGGCCACTCGTAAGGCGGTTGATGCCCTTCTTTGGCCGCAAGAAAGCTAATTTTTGGAAAAAGATCTGGGCGAAGGTTTCAATCCAATCGGAGTTACGTATCTCCGGATATAAAAGAAACGGCGACAGGGCAGAATCCCAGAACACAGAAACAGAGAGAGAAAGAGAGATAGATCCAATCTCGGAGGGGCTCGCGCCCCTCCCAAGCCATGGGATCCAAGGACCAGAGGGG
>NC_041391.1:624111729-624182106 GCF_002162155.2 Triticum dicoccoides
GGGGGGGCTCTCTCTGCCCCTTGCTTCCGGTGGCGCCGGAGTGCCACCGGGGCCATCATCATCACCGCGATCTTCACCAACAACTTCACCGCCTTCATCACCAACTATTCCCCCCTCTATGCAGCGGTGTAACCTCTCTTTTACCCACTGTAATCTCTACTTAAACATGGTGCTCAACGCTATATATTATTTCCCAATGATGTATGGCTATCTTATGATGTTTGAGTAGATCCGTTTTGTCCTATGGGTTAATTAATGATCGTGATTAGTTTGAGTTGCATGTTTTATTATTGGTGCTGTCCTATGGTGCTCTCTGTGTCGCGCAAGCGTGAGGGATTCCCGCTGTAGGGTGTTGCAATGCGTTCATGATTCGCTTATAGTGGGTTGCGTGAGTGACTGAAACACAAACCCGAGTAAGGGGGTTGTTGCGTATGGATATAGAGGACTTGAAGCTTTAATGCTATGGTTGGGTTTTACATTAATGAATCTTTAGTAGTTGCGGATGCTTGCTAGAGTTCCAATCATAAGTTCATATGATCCAAGAAGAGAAAGTATGTTAGCTTATGCCTCTCGCTCAAATAGAGTTGCAGTAGTGATTACCGGTCTAGTTATCGATTGCCTTGGACAAATAAATTTCTCGTAACAAAAAGCTCTCTACTAATATTTACTTTATTGCTTCTTTATCTAAACAGCCCCTAGTTTTTATTTAGGTGTTCTTTATTATCTTGCAAACCTATCCTTTGACACCTACAAAGTCCTTCTAGTTTCATACTTGTTTTAGGTAAAGCGAACACAAAGCGTGCGTAGAGTCGTATCAGTGGCAGATAGGACTTGAGAGGGTATTTGTTCTACCTTTAGCTCCTCATTGGATTCGACACTCTTACTTATCGGAAGAGGCTACAACTATCTGGTATACTTGCGGGTCATCACAAGGCAAGTCAAACATCGCGGCCGATGCTCTGTCTCATCGAGCACACAATGAGCAGTTGCACAGTATCACATAAGTGCAGCCACGTTGGCTGGAAATCATTGTTGAAGGCTATGAGAAAGATCCACTAGCACAAAAGTTAGTGTCCAAACGACCAAGGATATGCATTCGACAAAGGAGTGATTAGGTACCAAGGAAAAATCTGGCTAGGAAGTCACTCAGAAGCACATGATGCTGTGTTGCAGGCACTCCATTCCAGCGCAATTGGAGGGCACTCGGGCGTGGAAGCAACTTATCAATGTGTTTCTGCGTTATTTAACAGGCCAGGGATGAAGAGCTATATTCAGAAATATGTGCAAGCATGTGATGTGTGTCAACAAGCTAAAAGAGAGCATGTCAAGTACCCAGGGAAGTTGCAACCCTTGCCAGTTCCACCTGAAGCTTGGCACACGATCAGCCTGGATTTCATCAAGAAACTGCCCCTATTCATGGGTTTGACACGATTCTCGTGGTGGTGAACAAATTTTCTAAATATGCTCATTTCATCGCCCTCAAGCATCCCTTCACATCGCTATCGGTGGCCCAGTCATTCATCAACAATGTGTACAAGCTTCATGGAATGCCCTCGGATAGATACAAGGTATTCACTAGCAGACTATGGCAGAACTTGTTCAAAATGGCTGATACAACCCTGAATCTCAACTCGGCGTACCACCCACAAACGGATGGTCAAACGGAACGGGTAAACCAGTGCCTGGAGACGTTTTTGCGATGTTTTGTGCATGAAAATATGTCATGAAATTGTCACGGCAGATGTCCTAGTGAAAGGACTTAGTCGTGGAGCCATCGCAACTAGGAAGCTTGAAGGGGTTAATCGGGACAAATGACACGAGGTTTATACTGGTTTGGCCCCTTATGGTGAAGGTAAAAGCCTACGGTCCAGTTTTGAGTGGGATTGCTTATGTCTCGATAACCAGGGAGCAAATCGCTTGACCTAGCTCTCGAATTGATGTTACTTGCCCTGAACCGCCGCCGGGTCGTCCCTTTTATACAGAGGCCGACGCCCAGCGGCTCTACAGAGTCCCGGCCAGCTTATAAACAGTGCCCGGCTCGGTCTCTTAATATTTCTTGTCTTACAACACAAGTCACACATACATGGCGGTTTATCACTATGGGCCTTAAGTCGCCTCTGGGCTTTGGGCCCTTACTGAACCGTCATCTTCAACCTTGGTCTTGGGCTTCAAGAATACTCATAGGTATAACCCGGCCCCTCCTGGGTCATACCTAGTAATTATATCCCCAACATTAGGCCCCAAATTAATTTGAACTGGTTCATGTCAATCTTCGATACTTAAGAAAAATCTTCTGCTCCTTACTTATGAAGCTTTTTGTAACCCACCATGACGTCATCCTTTGATTTTGTGGTAACCCACCATGATGTCACCTGCCATAAATACGCGGTTTGGCCAATGTATCTCAACGGATCTTTGTCTTAATGACCATCCGAAAGTCGTGGCGTCCTTATAGTTGGATAACTATGTTTTTCGGCCTCCTCATTTTTCGTGCCCACTTAACAGTCTTTTCCTTATAAATAGACCCGACTAGGTATCTTCTCATTCTCCCCATTCTGCATCTTCTTCCTCTCGCCCCCATATGTTACTGGAGCTCCGCCGCCATCGCCACAGCGCACCTCGTCTCCGTCGAGCTTGGCTGCTGCATCGACCTGACGTTGACCAGAGAACGGCAGCATTCCTCCTCCGCAGATCTTCCGCAGTAAGTACTTCCCCTTTCCGCTCCATAGATCTACACTAGGGCTAGCGTGTTCCTCTGTACTGGGCACAGTTCATCCAAGTTCTTGTGTTCTTCTTGCCATGGCTTCTTTCGATCCAGAAAACCCCATAGATCTTATGCGGTTCGTGTTCCGCATCCATTTTGGTTATCAGTAGATCTTCTTTCCATGTAAGAAAACCCCATTATAGCACATGAACTCCTCTGCGCCCTGTTTTTAGGTCTAGTAATTTTTATTTTCTGAACCTTTGTTTGATCCAAAATCACAGGTTTAAGGAAGTAATGCTCAATTAATAATCTGAACCACCCCTGTCGGTTTAAATAGTGCTGACGGATTATACCTTATAGAACCTATGGCGGCTTAACTAACCAGGACATAATTATCCTTATACCATTAGGCCCCTTTGTAAGCCGCCAATTTGAATATGCACAGTAATATTTTTGTCCTGCCCGGCTTAAATTTAAACCGGCGCTTTTACTTTGTCTTAGGCTTTCAATCAGAATGGCACCCAAGGCACCTACCTCTTGCAACTGGGTTAAATCCATTGTCACTGACAGCACTTTGGATGACTTTGTGAAGACCGGTTATCTGCCAAAAAAAGAAGTCATGCCTTATCTTGCTCCTAACCTGGATGAAGAATTTCCTCAACCCAAAGACGGGGAGATCATTGTTTTCACAGATCATATGAACCGGGGATTTACTCCTCCCGGCTCAAAATTCTTCAGAGATGTGCTGAACTTCTTTGACCTTCACCCACAAGACATCGGACCCAATTCCGTGTCTAATATCTGCAACTTCCAAGTGTTCAGCAAAGTTTACCTCGGTGAAGAACCCAATTTGTTGCTTTTCAGATAACTGTTCTACTTGAACCGCCAGACGGAATGTGCCAGCGGACAGAGCTTGGAACTTGGCAGAGTTTTGATCTAGCACCGCAGGGACATGATCTTTCCCTATGCTAACCCGCCAAGCCACCCCAAAGACTGGAATATGACATGGTTCTACTGCAAGGATACCTCTCCGGCTGATGAGAATCCTCTGCCCGGCTTTCGTGCCCTTTGTCTTGAAACCAATCATCCTCTGCCTGACAAGATTACCGCCACGGAGCGTAAATCACTTGCTCCTACTTTGGCCAAGATCAAGGCTCTACTGGGGAACGGGTTGACTGGTATTGACCTGGTCCGGGTTTGGCTCGCCTGGCGAGTTATTCCGTTGAGCCACCGCACCGGCTTGATGTGCGAATACACTGGCACCAAGAATGATCCTCCGCGTCACAGCCCTGACGACTTACCTGCCCATGTCATTGATGATATGACCAAGTATCTTCTTAATGAGAGTCTGGCGGACTGCGGCAAGGTGGGCCTAGCCCCCTTCTGCAAAGATAACCCGGCTCCAAAGGTAAACCGCCCACATGAAATGATTATCTTAATTTCTTAATGTTTCACCCATACTCATGAATATGATTAATCTTTGCAGGCGGGTGATAAAATTTGGAAAGTTAAATATGATCATGAAGCTGCCAAGAGAGCCAGAAAAGAAAAGAAAGCCGCCAGGAAAGAAGCTTCCAAAAGGAAGGGCAAGAAAGCTACCGCTTCTGACCTGCTTCGGCTAGCAGACTCTTCTGAGTCAGAGGTAGCCCTTGACTCCCTTGGCCTATTTTTTAACCATCTTATTGACACTGATCATCAGTAGGAGGACACCGGAGCAAGCCGTAACAAGGCTGATGAGGTAACTATCCTTTCCTCCGACTCCGAGCCTTTGACAAGACGGAAAATCTGCAGAGTGACCCAGAAAGTAAGATTTTCTCATCCTTTATCTCATCATGATCGTCAATTTCTTTTTAAGCGGCAAATTCATGAGAGCCAGAGGCAGACCCAGACCAGCAAGGACGCGGAGCTCTCCTCCGGCTTACCAAACACTCCAAGGAAACGCCGGAATGAGGTCACTTTTGTTTTAAATAAATTTTACCCACTGGCGGATCTCTTTCGTCAACCACTCAATCCTTCTGACTCGGATTATCAGGATACTTCCCCTTCCTCCGGTGAGTCACTACAGTCTAATCTGCCAACTTTCAAGACTGCACCAGGGTATGATAACCCACACATTTTGCATTTATCTTAATCCCTTGCATCTATATTAATCTTTTAGATGCAGTGGTCAAGCCAGGCCAGCAAAAGGGTTAGGAAAAATAAACCAGCTGAAGATAGAGTTGCGACTGAGCCGGTTCTTGAAACAACCGTGTCGGACTTAACTACTCGTGAGCCGCCATCAGAGCCAGCGCAAGACTTACCACCCCCTGCTACCGACCTGCCCACTGATCAAGCTGTCGATGAATCAGAGAATCCCAAGGTTCTTAGCCCGGTCCGGACAGATGATCCTTCCAATGCTGATGTAGAGATCACCAAAACCGGCTATGTTGAGCCGGGAAGGCCAACTGTGCTGGCCAAATGCCCCGCCAAGGAAGAACTTCTGGACCAGAGCCGAGTCAAGATGGATGTTGCTAACTATGCTCATATGAGCATTGGAGACATCTTTTCTGGCTACATGAGCCAAGTGCACAGCAGCCGGAACCTCGAGATTGACATGGTGAAGCAGATGCACCAAAAATTCGAGGTATAACCCGTTCTCTTTTGTTCATTCACCTTTAGTATGCCAGCCCTCAAGTCTGCTGCTTATGACGCTTATGCTGTAGACTTTGAAACAAACTTAGCAACATAAAGAAAAGAGAAAATTTCTGTCTTACCATGTTAGTCCCCAAGGGGTGGCTTAACCAATATGGTTGAGCCGGTTCTTATATAAAAATTCTTATGGGTCCTTGAACAGCAATACGCATTAGCCCCCAAGTGCCAAGTATTATTGCTTGCAAAATGCTTGGGACTTACTCTTATAAATCGCCATCTTATGAACCGCCATGGAAAAGAAAACTCTTTGGGACATTAGCCCCCAAGTGCCAAGTGTTATTGCTGGCAAAATGCTTGGGACTTTAACATTATATAAACAATTGACTTGACTCTTATTCTGTATTTGTATAGGCCACCACGAGCCAACTTGAATCTGAGGTGACTAATCTGAAGAGCCTCCTTGAAACCCAGGAGTCGGAAATTGAGAAAGCCAACACCAAGTTCAAATTCAGCGTTTCTGAGCAAGAAAAACTGAAGAAAAAATTTGAGGTTGAAAAGAAAGCCTGGGTTGATGAAAAGACAACACTGATTAACCGAGCTGAAAAAGCGGAGGCGGCTCTGGAAGAAGTCACCGGTGAGTTAGCCGGTTTAAAACGCCACGTCTCGCAAATGGTCTCCGCAATCTTTGGTAAGTCGCCATGCAAGTGTTTTTACATACCTAAGCCTTTCAATTCATCATAAGACTGGGATTAACTCACCTGATCATGTTTATACAGGCCCCAGAAGCTCAAATTTGAACCAAAACATGCTGACAAAACTGAAGGCAGTATACACTTTGGTGGAACAGTTGTACACCGGGTCTCAACATGCATTAGCCACGGTGGCTCTGTCAAATGAAGTGCCAACCCTCCTGGTGGAGGTCTTGAAGAAGTTGTCCGTTCTCCCTCAGCGGTATAATGAACTAAGGCGGTCAGCTGCAAGAGCCGGAGCGGTAAACGCTTTAAGCCGGGCCAAGGCTTGGTTACCAGAACTAGACCCGGCAGACATTGCCACCGGCTATCCAAGCCTGAAGGAAGATGTCACTCCTTTCGAAGACCCAGACTTTCTCGCCTGTGTCAAAGAGATACACCCCGTGGCTACTTTGATAGCAGATGAAGTGGATCTTACCAAGTACCAGGCGGGTTACGATGGAGAGAACCAGAGAATTCCAACGCCTCACTATGAAGTGACCAGTCTGATTCCCCCAATCCGTAAGCACACCTTTGCTCCTGAAGTTGACCGGCCGGCCTTGTTGATGCTGAAGCTGAATTTGAAGCCTTAAACAACATTGACTGGTCATCATCAACCTTCCAAGAAAGGTAGCAGGGCGAAAGCGCGGAGAGGGCTAACCCGGATGCTTCAGGCCAATCGTGAAGGTGAACCTGTCGTGGCGGCTCATACCTGAGATGTACTTAAAACAATGTGAATTATTTGGACTCAGGGAGTCCTATAATAGGATAGAAATAACCTTATTTTGACCGTGCCCTCGTGCACGTTTGAATGCTAATGTCATTAAACCACCGTGCTAAAGCCATCCGTGTTACTTTTCATGTGCTTACCGTATGCTTGATCAAACATTATAAACTGTCCTGCATGTGAAAACAGACTGCAAAATCCATTGACAGTTTAACAGGAGGTGGGTCAAAAGGATGTAAAAAGAATCATAGATTAGCTTGTTGTAAAAACACAACTATGATCCTATGCTTTATAACTTTAGAATTACACCACCAGTTTATATGACCCGGTCGATAAGGTTGATAACCCAGTCATTGGATACCCAAAAATTTCAAAGGTACAACGATGCTTATGGATCAGCGACTCATCAGTCAATATTGAGCCGAGTTAAAGCAATCGTACTTAAGCTTGTAAACCTCAGAAAAAGTCTCAAGTCAAAAGGGTGTTTCCAAAGACAACTTAAATCAAAAAGAACAAATCATTGCAAGGCCACTGATTCGAACACGATCAGTAAACCGTTCTAGAGGGGTTTAAGGTAGGATTCGAATATTGTCATGTAGCCCCCAATGGCTTTGGCATTGCGCCGATCAAGAGGGTACCGACAGCTGTGTTCTCTTTGGTTCGAATACAACCTATGTTTGAACAAGAAGCCCCCTAATGACCTTGAGAGTTTTTTAACGACTCTGATTCGAATACGATCAAAGTCGGTTCCCAAAAGGGGTTAAGCTATGATTCGAATACGATCAAGAAGCCCCCTAGTGAGCTCGGCAGTGTGCCAATCAAAAGGGTACCAACAGATGTGTTCTCTTTGGTTCGAATATGACCTATGTTTGAACAGGAAGCCCCCTAGTGATCATGATTTTTAACGGCTAGATCCGAATACGATCATAAGCCGGATCAAAGGGCTAAGCCAGATCAAATGTGATCAGCCCCCAAGTGATCATGTGAGAAAATAATGACAATGACAATGACAAATTTACCTTGAGGGAAGGAAAAAAGGACAGAGGTCCTGCTTTATTATTTATCATAATATATACATTGGCAAAATATGTACATCAGGAGAGCCTATGGCTCAAGTGTTGTAGGGCCGAAGATGAGCTATATTCCACGGCCGGCGGGTCTCTTCCTCCGACTTACGTGAGTCTTTGCGCTCTCGAATATCGATAAGGTAATATGACCCGTTGTTCAAGTTCTTGCTGACCACAAAGGGCCCTTCCCATGGTAGGGATAGCTTGTGCGCATCAGTTTGATCCTGGATGAGCCGGAGCACCAAATCACCTTCTTGAAAGGCTCTGGACTTAACCCGGCGGCTGTGATATCGGCGCAAGTCTTGCTGGTAAATCGCCGAGCGAGCTGCTGCTAAGTCCCGTTGTTCATCTAACAGGTCAAGAGCATCCTGACGTGCCTGTTCATTGTCCGCCTCAACATAAGCCGCTACGCGAGGCGAGTCATGACGCATGTCGCTAGGGAGAACTGCCTCAGCTCCATAGACCATGAAGAAAGGTGTATAACCCGTAGATCTGTTAGGAGTAGTATTAATGGTCCATAACACAGAGGGTAACTCCTCAACCCAGCAACCCGGCGTCCTCTGCAAGGGGACCAAGAGCCGGGGCTTGATGCCTTTCAAGATCTCCTGATTGGCTCTCTCGGCTTGACCATTGGATTGGGGGTGAGCCATTGATGAAACATCAAGTCGAATATGCTCACGTTGGCAAAACTCCTCCATGGCGCCTTTAGACAGATTAGTGCCATTGTCAGTTATATTGTTGTGTGGAAAGCCGAAGCGAAATATCACCTTTTTCATGAATTGAACCGCCGTGGCTGCATCACACTTACTGACTGGCTCTACCTCAACCCACTTTGTAAATTTATCAACCGCCACCAAGAGGTGGGTCTTCTTATCTTTGGACCTTTTAAAAGGCCCAACCATGTCAAGCCCCCAGACTGCGAATGGCCATGTAATTGGAATCATCCTCAATTCTTGAGCCGGCACATGAGCTCGTCTTGAGAACTTCTAACAACCATCACATTTACTGACCAAGTCCTCTGCATCAGCATGAGCCGTCAGCCAATAGAATCCATGACGGAAAGCCTTAGCCACGAGGGATTTTGACCCGACATGGTGACCACAATCCCCTTCATGAATCTCACGGAGAATTTCTTGGCCTTCTTCAGGAGAGACACAACGCTGAAACGCCCCTGTAACACTACGATGATGCAACTCGCCATTGATAATCGTCATAGACTTAGACCGCCGGGTTATCTGCCTGGCTAATGCTTCATCCTCAGGCAACTCGCCCTGGGTCATATAAGCCAGGTATGGCACCATCCAATCTGGAATGATATGAAGAGCCGCCACCAATTGTGCTTCTGTGTCAGGAACAACCAAGTCTTCCTCTGTGGGTAGCTTGACAGAAGGGTTATGCAGAATATCCAAAAAAGTATTAGGCGGCACCGGCTTACGCTTAGATCCCAGCCGGCTTAAAGAATCATCCACATCGTTCTTTCTGCAGTCAATGTGCTCCACCTGATAACCCTTGAAGTGTCCCGCAATTGCATCGACTTCACGACGATAAGCCGCCATAAGAGGATCCTTAGTATCCCACTTGCCTGATACCTGCTGAGCCACCAGATCTGAGTCACCGAAGCACCTTACCCGGCTTAAGCTCATCTCCTTAGCCATCCGGAGACCATGGAGTAAGGCTTCATACTCAGTTGCGTTGTTAGTACAGGGAAACATCAACCGGAGCACATAACAAAATTTGTCACCTCAAGGGGAAGCCAAAACAACTCCAGCCCCCGAGCCCTCCAATTGCCTGGACCCGTCAAAATGAATTGTCCAATACATGTTGTTTGGCTTTTCTTCAGACATCTGCAGCTCTGTCCAATCGTTGATGAAATCCACTAGCGCTTGAGACTTGATAGCTGTGCACGGCACATACTTTAAGCCATGAGGCCCAAGCTCAATGGCCCATTTGGCGACTCGTCCAGTGGCCTCTCTGTTTTGAATGATATCCCCCAAAGGGGCAGAACTAACCACAGTGATGGGGTGGCCCAAGAAGTATGGCTTAAGCTTCTGGCTTGCCATGAACACCCCATAGACGAGCTTCTGCCAATGCGGATATCGCTACTTGGACTCAATCAGCACCTCGCTGATGTAGTAAACCGGTCGTTGAACCAGGTGTTCCTTGCCAGCCTCCCTGCGTTCCACCATGATGGCCACGCAGACAGCACACGTGTTAGCAGCCACATATAGTAACAAGGGCTCCTTGTCAATGGGAGCAGCAAGAACCGGCGGCTCAGCCAACTGTCTCTTCAGATCTTCAAAAGCAGCGTTTGTGGCGTCACTCCAGGTGAAGCTATCTATATTCTTCATCATTTGATATAGGGGCATGGCCTTCTCTCCTAACCGGCTTATGAACCGGCTTAGAGCAGCGATACGACCCGCCGAACGCTCAACGTCATTGATACATGTTCGTTTGGCCAGAGAGGTGATGGCCTTGATCTTCTCCGAGTTAGCCCCGATGCCCCTGTTAGAAACCAGAAAACCCAAAAGCTTGCCTGCAGGCACACCAAAAACACACTTAGCTGGGTTAAGCATCATCTTGTAAACCCGAAGATTGTCAAAGGTTTCCTTGAGATCATCAATCAAGGTCTCCTTCTCTCTGGATTTTACCACTATGTCATCCACATAAGCATGAACATTGCGTCCAATTTGATTATAAAGACAATTCTGCACACATCATTGGTAAGTCGCCTGGGCACTCTTGAGCCCAAAGGGCACTGAAACATAGCAGAAGGCTTCAAATGGAGTAATGAACGCCGTCTTCTCCTGGTCCTTAACTGCCATCTTGATCTGATGATAACCAGAGTAAGCATCCAAAAAGCTCAAACGCTCACATCTCGTCGTAGCATCAATGATTTGATCAATATGAGGGAGAGCAAAAGGATCGGCTGGACAAGCCTTGTTCAAATCTGTGTACACCTGCGCCAAGTGCCATTTTTCTTAAGCACAAGCACCGGGTTATCCAACCACTCTGGATGAAATACTTTGATGATGAACCCAACTACTAAGAGCCAGGCTACCTCCTCACCAATGGCCTTCCGCCTCTCTTCGTTGAACCGCCGAAGAAACTGCTTGACCGGCTTAAACTTTGGATCAATATTAAGAGTGTGCTCAGCGAGTTCTCTCGGTACACCTGGCATGTCAGAAGGTTTCATGCAAAAATGTCCCGGTTCTCACAGATGAACTCGATGAGCGCGCTCTCCTATTTGGAATCCAAATTAGCGCTGATACTGAACTATTTGGATGAGTCGCCTGGAACAAAATCGACAAGCTTAGTATCATCGGCCGACTTAAACTTCATGACCGGCTCATGTTCTGTGGTTGGATTCTTTAAATATGTCATATCCGCCGGGTCAACATTGTCCTTGTAGAATTTTAACTCTTCTGTTGCATAGACCGACTCTGCATAAGCCGCGTCACCTTCTTCACATTCCAAGGACACCTTCCGGCTCCCATGTACCATAATGGTTCCCTTATGACCCGACATCTTGAGCTGCAAGTACACATAACACGGTCATGCCATAAATTTGGCATAAGCCAGTTGTCCAAACAGACCATGGCACGGGCTCTTGATCTTGACTACTTCAAACATCAATTTCTCGGCTCTGGAGTCATATTCATCCCCAAAAGCTACCTCCAATTCGATCTTACCGACTGGATATGCCGATTTACCGGGTATGACTCCGTGGAAGACAGTGTTGGACTGCTTAAGGCTCTTATCAGTTAGCCCCATGCGATGGAAGGTCTCATAATAGAGGATACAGATGCTGCTGCCTCCATCCATGAGTACTTTGGTGAATTTATATCCACCCACTTGAGGGGCCACCACCAGGGCTAAGTGACCCAGATTGTCAACCCGGGGAAGGTGATCCTCCCTACTCCCTATGATAGGCTGCTCAGACCATCTCAAGTAACGAGGAACTACCAGCTCAACCGCATTCACAGCTCTCTTATTAAGCTTCTGGTCTCGTTTACATAAACTGGTGGTAAACACATGATATTCCCACTATTCAGCTGCTTTGGATTGCTCTGGTATCCACCTTGCTGCTGTTGCTGGCCAGATTGTTGGTTATACCCACCTTGGTTGCCTTGAGAATTTTGGAAATTGGGATTTGACCCGCCACTCGGGCCATGAAAACCGCCGCCACCTGAGCCGCCGCCCTACCCATTGTTACCATCAAACATGTTGGAATTTTTGAAGGCCTTCATGATCGTACAGTGATAACCCACAAGTATAGGGGATCGCAACAGTTTTCGATAAGTAAGAGTGTCGAACCCAACGAGGAGCTAAAGGTAGAATAAATATTCCCTAAAGTTCTATCGACCACCGATACAACTCTACGCACGCTTAATGTTTACTTTACCTAGAACAAGTATGAAACTAGAAGTACTTTGTAGGTGTGATAGGATAGGTTTGCAAGAAAGTAAAGAACACGTAAATATAACTAGGGGCTGTTTAGATAAAGACACAACTAAAGTAAATATAGCGAGTGTGGAAAAGTGGTGGTAGGAGTTGTGAAATTGTCCCTAGGCAACTGACTATGTTACTAGACCAGTAATCGCTATTGCAATTCTATTTGAGGGAGAGGCATAAGCTAACATACTTTCTCTACTTGGATCATATGCACTTATGATTGGAACTCTAGCAAGCATCCGCAACTACTAAAGATTCATTAAGGTAAAACCCAACCATAGCATTAAAGCATCAAGTCCCCTTTATCCCATACGCAACAATCCCTCTTACTCGGGTTTGTGTTTCAGTCACTCACCAACCCACTATAAGCGAATCATGAACGTATTGCAACACCCTACAGCGGAAAATCCCTCACGCTTGCGCGACACGGAGGGCACAATAGGAAAGCACCAATAATAAAACATGCAACTCAAACCAATCATAGCAATTCATCAATCACCGATAGGACAATAGGAATCTACTCAGACATCATAGGATGGCAACACATCATTGGAAAATAATATGAAGCATAAAGCACCATGTTCAAGTAGAGGGTACAACGGGTTGCGGGAGAGTGGACCGCTGTAGATAGAAGGGGGAAGGTGATGGAGATGTTGGTGAAGATGGCGGAGGTGTTGGTGAAGATCGCGGTGATGATGATGGCCCCCGGCGGCATTCCGGCACCACCAGAAGCAAGGGGGAGAGAGCCCCCCTTCTTCTTCTTATTCTTCCTTGACCTTCTCCCTACATGGGAGAAGGGTTTCCCCTCTGGTCCTTGGCTCCTATGGCTTGGGAGGGGCGAGAGCCCCTCCGAGATTGGATCTATCTCTCTGTTTCTGCGTTCTCTGCGTTGGCAGATTCTACCCCTTCACCGTTTCTTTTATATCCGGAGATCCGTAACTCCGATTGGGGTGAATCTTTCGCTCATATCTTCCTTGTAAAATTAGCTTTCTTGCGCCAGAAGGAGAGCATCAACCGCCTTACGGGTGGACCACGAGGGTCAGGGGCGCGCCTGGGTGGGTAGGGCGCGCCCCCCTACCTCGTGCCCACCTCGGATACCGTTTCGCGTTGATTTTACTTCCAGAAAATCATAAATATTCCAAAAAAATCTCCGTCCGTTTTTATTCCGTTTGGACTCCGTTTGATATTGAGTTTCTGCGAAACAAAAAACATGCAACAGACAGGAACTGGCACTGGATCAATATGTTAGTCCCAAAAATAATATAAAAAGTTGCCAAAAGGTATATGAAAGTGAATAATATTGGCATGGAATAATCAAAAATTATAGATACGATGGAGATGTATCATACAGTCCTTCCATAAATGGGTAGCCAGCTTCCGCTGAGTGCTCGTGCCCCGGACATGGCTCGTTCAACAATTGCTCAAGTGTGGGGCCTGACCCGCTAGACCGGGGAGGTGGCCTCCCTTTGCGTCGTTGGTTGTTACCCTGCGCACTAGTGTTAGCCACAAAATCCAAACTATCGTTAGCTTTACGTTTATTACCTCCTTGATTTGCCGGGTTGTGCTGAGGGCCCTTCTTTCCCCTCCATGCCTTGTCATCATCAGACTCAGGATCCTTGGTACTATCAGAGTCGGAGTACTTGACTAGAGCCGCCATCAGCGTGCCCATATCATTAAAATCGCGCTTGAGCCGCCCCATCTTTTGTTTCAGAGGCAAGAAACGGCAATTTTTCTCCAACATTAAGACTGCAGAGCCGGCATCCATCTTATCAGATGAATGTATTATGGCTTTAACCCGGCGCACCCAATGGGTTGTAGATTCTCCCTCCTCTTGCCTGCAATTCATCACATCCACAATCGACATGGGCTGCTTGCACATGTCTTTTGAAATTCTGGATGAACCGGGCCTTTAGCTCCGCCCATGAACTGATTGAATTAGGTGACACGCCTTTCAACCATGTGTGGGCGGTCCTATCCAACATCATGGTAAAGTACTTAGCCATTGTAGCATCATTGACCTCCAACAACTCCATAGCCATCTCGTAACTTTCAATCCATGCCCCGGGCTGTAAGTCGGCCGTGTAATTCGGCACCTTCCTAGGTCCCTTAAAGTCTTTGGGCAAACTCTCGTTACGTAGAGCCGGCACTAGACAGGGGACTCCTCCGGTCCTGGTGGCCACACCTACCTCGATAGAAGTCGTTAGATAAGCCGGATACGGCTGGTAAGCCATCAACTGAGCCACCTGCTCATCCGCCTGCTCAGCCGCTCGCTTAGCCTCTTGACGTATTCTGTCTTGATCTACCAAGTTAAAGGCCTCATGGCACGCCGGGTTATGCCCACCTGGCTGGTCACGGCGCCTGATGTTGCTTGAAATGGCCGCTGAATCCATGTGCCTGCTATAACTCGGGCTTCGGCTTGGACGAGGGGTCGAGTGGATCCTCTGTATGAGTACGCCTCATGCTGTGCCAAGGCCGTCTGAAGAAGTTCTTTAACCCGGCGGGTTTCAACCGCCACCGGAGAATCACCATCAATTGGGAGAGCCACCAATCGTGCCGCTGCCGCTATCATGTTCTCCAACGGGTTAGAATAGTGACCTGGGGGTGTTGGTACATACTGAGGTGGCGCCGTGTTTACGCGGGGAAGTCCCATCACCTGCGGTTGAACCGGCGCGCCGTCCCCGAGTGTTGCAACATGGTCCGCTCCTACGCATGGAGAGAGCCACAGCGGGTTACCTGTACGCGGGGAGAGCAACGGCGGGTTACTGGGCCCTGCCCCTGGTGTCTGAAAGAGGTTTCGAGCGTCATAAACTGGGGTGTCGAGACTGAGTCTTCTGATGCCTTCTCCTCATGACCTCATTAGACGCGTTCTAATCTTGCGTAAGCCGGAAAGTTTGTGCCTCGATCTGCTGAGCCCGAGCATCCAGAGTTGCCCGCTCTGTGGTTATCCTGACATCTTCCGCTGCTAGGTCTTCCTTAGCCTGCACCATATCCAACTAACAGAGTGGTCAGCTTATCTGTAAGATCCACCAACACCTGAGCCAGTGAGTGCTACGTCTTGAGCTTGCGTTGGTTTTCCCCGAAGAGGAGAGGATGATACAGCATAGTAGCGTAAGTATTTCCCTCAGTTTTTGAGAACCAAGGTATCAATCCAGTAGGAGGTCACGCGCAAGTCCCTCGTACCTGCACAAAATGATAGCTACTCGCAACCAACGCGATTAGGGGTTGTCAATCCCTTCACGGTCACTTACGAGAGTGAGATCTGATAGAGATAATATTTTTGGTATTTTTGGTATAAAGATGCAAAGTAAAAAGTAAAAGCAAAGCAAGTAAATAAAGTGATGGAGATTGATATGATGAGAATAGACCCGGGGGCCATAGGTTTCACTAGTGGCTTCTCTCGAGAGCATAAGTATTCTACGGTGGGTGAACAAATTACTGTTGAGCAATTGACAGAATTGAGCATAGTTATGAGTATATCTAGGCGATGATCATGTATATAGGCATCACATCCAAAACAAGTAGATCGAAACGATTCTGCATCTACTACTATTACTCCACTCATCGACCACTATTCAGCATGCATCTAGAGTATTAAGTAAAAACAGAGTAACGCCGTAAGCAAGATGACATGATGTAGAGGGATAAATTCATGCAATATGATAATAACCCCATGTTGTTATCCTCGATGGCAACAATACAATACGTGCCTTGCAACTCTTTCTGTCACTGAGTAAGGACACCGCAAGATTGAACCCAAAGCTAAGCACTTCTCCCATTGCAAGAACTACCAATCTAGTTGGCCAAACCAAATAAGATAATTCGAAGAGACTTGCAAAGATAACTCAATCATACATAAAAAATTCAGAGAAGAATCAAATATTTTCCATAGATAAGCTGGATCATAAACCCACAATTCATCGGTCTTAACAAACACACCGCAAAACGAAGATTACATCGAATAGATCTCCACGAGAGAGGGGGAGAACATTGTATTGAGATCCAAAAAGAGAGAAGAAGCCATCTAGCTACTAGCTATGGACCCGAAGGTCTGAAGTAAACTACTCACACTTCATCGGAGGGGCTATGGTGATGATGTAGAAGCCCTCCATGGTGGATTCCCCCTCCGGCGGAGCTCCGGAACAGGCCCCAAGATGGGATCTCGTGGATACAGAAAGTTGCGGCGGTGGAATTAGGTTTTTTGCTCCCGTTCTGATCGTTCGGGGATACGTAGGTATATATAGGAGGAAGGAGTACGTCGGTGGAGCTCCGAGGGGCCCACGAGGTAGGGGGCACGCCCAGGGGGGCGCCCTCCAGCCTCGTGACCGCCCTGGCGCTTCTTGGAGTAGGGTCCAAGTCTCCTGGGTCACGTTCGGTTGGAAAATCACGATCCCGAAGGTTTCATTCCGTTTGGACTCCGTTTGATATTATGTTTCTTCGAAATACTGAAAAAGGCAAAAAACAGCAATTCTGGGCTGGGCCTCCGGTTAATAGGTTAGTCCCAAAAATAATATAAAAGTGGAAAATAAAGCCCAATATAGTCCAAAACAGTAGATAAAGTAGCATGGAGCAATAAAAAATTATAGATACGTTGGAGACGTATCAGTGAGCGCACAGGGCCTCCTGCCCCGGCTGCTGCTGACCCTGAGGTCATGGCTGTCGCAGTTGTGGAGTCTTGGATAGGTTGTGTGCCGGCCATGAAGATCCCAACCCGGCTCGGCGGCTCGAAACAATCTGGAATACTGCTGCCAACGGAACAGCCCCCGAGCCCGTCGTCTTGCAGTTGATACAATGAATCTGTCTCACCTGTGGATGACCCGCCATCAGAGTAGATGGCTGTCTCACCGCCAGATGCAGATCCTTCAGAGAGCCCTTCATGGATGCATCCCACTAAGGCATGCTTCACAGCAGGCGGAGCCCGGGCGGGCTTCGTGCGCTGAGCCATTTCGACGAGGTCGGTGTAGATGTCTGGCTGAGGCCCCGGCTCGCCGTCTTGCCGATGAAGACGTGAATTCCGCCGAAGGGGACCCGGTACCCATACTCAATTGAGCCAGCCTCGGGGCCCCAGCCTGCGTCATCGATGTAGAGCTTGCCGCGACGACTCTTGGTCATCCGGCCCACAACGTATCCCTTGAGCCCTTCGAAGCTACACTTCAAGAACTCAAATCCACCGTGCGCTGGCCTCACGGTGGGCGCCAACTATCATGGAATTGTCACGGCAGATGTCCTAGTGAAAGGACTTAGTCGTGGAGCCATCGCAACTAGGAAGCTTGAAGGGATTAATCGGGACAAAGGACATGAGGTTTATACTGGTTCGGCCCCTTACGGTGAAGCTAAAAGCCTACGGTCCAGTTTTGAGTGGGATTGCTTATGTCTCAATAACCAGGGAGCAAATCGCTTGACCTAGCTCTTGAATTGATGTTACTTGCCCTGAACCCCCGCCGGGTCATCCCTTTATATACAGAGGTCGATGCCCAGCGGCTCTATAGAGTCCCGGCCGGCTTATAGACAGTGTCCGGCTCGGTCTCTTAATGTTTCCTGTCTTACAACACAAGTCACACATACATGGCAGTTTATCACTACGGGCCTTAAGTCGCCTCTAGGATTTGGGCCCTTACTGAACCGTCATCTTCAACCTTGGTCTTGGGCTTCAAGAATACTCATAGGTATAACCCGACCCCTCCTGGGCGGGTCATACCTAATAATTATATCCCCAACAAAATCCGAAGAAATGGTCACAGTGGTTGTCCCAAGCAGAATTCTGGTACAACACGTCCTTCCATTCTGCTGTAGGCCGCACCCCCTTTGAGATCATGTATGGCCAGCGACCCAGACACATTGGAATACAACATGCTGATGGATTGACACCAGCTGATTTACAACAGTGGTTGGATGAACGCTCCACTATGCAGCAGCTCATCCAACAACATTTGCACATGGCTTGTCAAAGAATGAAGAAGTTTGCGGACCGCAGGTGATCGGAACGAGTGTTTGAGGTGGGGGACAATGTGTATCTACGATTACAATCACACATTCAAACTTCGGTGGCTCCAAGATCGTCTCACAAACTCTGTTTTTGTTTCTTTGGACCATTTGAAGTGCTTCAACGAGTGGGAGCAGTGGCCTACAAACTCAAGATGCCGGCTGGAAGCCAAGTACACCCAGTTTTTCACGTGTCCTAGCTAAAAAAAGCCGTGGCGCCTACAACACCGGTGAGTACTGACCTTTCTGTTCTGCTCATTGCTGATGAGAAGCGACAACCTGAGCAGATTTTGGAGGCGAGGCTGGTGCGGCAAGGCAAGAAGTTGCTTCTGCAAGTTAAGACTCTTTGGACTAGACTGCCAGAAACCTTTGCTACCTGGGAACAACTTCATGCTCTTCACCGAAGGTACGCGGAAGCACCAACATGGGGGCATGCTGCATCTCGGGGAGGGAGCATTGTCATGGCCTTCCTGAAGACCGAGGCACAACGACTAAAGAAGAGAGCAGAGAAGAGAGAGCGGAGCAGGCTGACTCATGCACTCAAGGCCGCCACAGGGGAGGACGTCCCATGACGCCCAGCAGCGAGCCCGGCCCGCTTAGGAAGTCTCTGCTACAAGTAGTCAGAGCGTGCGTGGCTGCAGGGGCATCGAATGTAATTTGCCAAAACTGGTTGTACTTCTCCTACCTTCCTTCTTCCCCTTCCCCAAGCTCTCTCTCTCGATCTGATCCAGACCTCGGCGTGTGCGAGGAACCCTTGTATCTCTGTAATTCTCTCGAGTTCAAGCAGTAGATTGATCCCGCTGGTAACAAACCCACGGTGCCAGCGTAGCCAGCGGCGGCAGGGCGCCATCGCAGTGTACCCGAGCGACATGGAGCAGCTGCAGTTCCTGCTCAACCCCAAGTTCGTGGAGGCGGAGCGGTTCCTGCACGCCGCCCTCGGCATCGGCATCGACTACCTCAACCGCAACCTCTCGGTGGGTGGCCCAGACCGCGTGAGCGCACGCCGGCCAGCCTCAACTTCCGCACCACCGAGATCATTGCCGAGCCAAATTCACAAATTGGTTAGAAACCGTTGAGGTGCATATCAAGTGTTCGAGGTAATGCATAAGGCATTTTTTTACTCCGTTAAATATAGGGCCCCCGTGAGAAACGGCCAAAACTTGTGTTATATATGTATTTGTGTGTGTGCAATTTTTTTTGCAATTTGGAACTATTATTTTTATAAAGCCCACCAATTTCCCCATCCTCCATTTGCACTTTCCATGCTAATTAGTCATTATTGCATGGTCATGGACTAGGACCCTAAATGCATAAATACTCGAATAAAAACATTGCATAGCTCAATAATCCAATTAGCACAAGTACGTAGTTTCTTTTTTCTAAAAGGGATATATTAATATCACGGAGATACTAATTACACCTAGCCTGTGCAACTATGCAATGCCATAAAATCATTACGGCGCACACAGCCAAAAGGAAAAAAATCCGCTACAGTGATCAATTTCTTGTAGCGCAGCCCTAACCACCACCTAGACAACACCTGATGTCCAAATTCTTCAAAAGCGATGCCTTCAGAAAGGAAATAGTGCACATGCATTATTATCGCCCTCCTAAATCTAAGGTTTTCACCCTAGAGAAGATCTGCACTCTCAAAACAATGCCTTCAACAAGGTCACTGCCAGGCACAACCAATTAAGGCCAGGCCTTGGGTTCTCACCTTGAAAGCTAAGACTTTATACTCCGCCTGTGTTGTCGCCGCCACTTGCTGATGCCGCTGCTACAAGTCATGAATCATCAAGCAAAGTCCTCATGGCCACAAAGACTCGATCCGCCATTACTAGGACTCTGACCTCAGCCGCCATGACGTTCTTCATCATTGTCTTCACCATGGAAATTGAAATACCGACATGTCTCATAATGTCGACGGACAACAAAAGTTCATGTCACGTCCTCCTAAAGCCACACGCGCTGAAATGGGGACGCACACCAAATCCCATCCCATCCAGCAATCTACAGGCATCAAGCACCCAATAGAAATCTTCGGCGGAGCCTTCCAGAACTCGTCAATGGCCAGATTAATCAGGCCGGCATCAAGCAGAGCACCGTCCAGGCGCTAGAAGAACCCTAGGACCGCCGCTGGAGGGGAACAGATCTAGGTCGGGAACCCCAGATCCACCGCCACCACCATGGTCGGCCCCATGCTGCCCTCGCAGCCATGGTGGAACAGCCGCCGCCGGATCTCATGGGCCTGCCTCCCCAGTGTTCCATCTCCGCGTGGCCGTCACCATGACCACCATCGCTGTAGAAGAGACCCGGGTCGCTGCCACAGCTTCCACTCTTCGTCGTGAGCAACACTACCAGAGCCTGCAGAGGCGCAGCGCCTAGATCGGGCTATGGAACCTGCCGAGCACAGCCACCAAGTCCACCACGCGCCAGTTGTTGTACCTTCGGAGCACTGAGCGCCGTAGCAGCGGCCACGACAAGTAGCTGCAGCCTAAGACGTCTTCGATCTGAGGAGTTATGCGATCTCTGCATTGACCACCATAGCGGACGCCACACGCACACCTCCAGGGCCATGCAAAGTGGACGATCCCGCTGCCGCCTGCTACCGGCAGGCTTTGCCTGGAGGTGTAAGCCTGCGGCGGCTAGAGGGAGACACAGAGGAATGGGTGCCGACGGTGGAGATTTGTTTCCTCTCGTCCCGCCCTGGAGGCGGCGCGGGTGTCTCTTACGCGGGCCACAAGTATACGTAGTTTCTAAAAAAACACATATATCAAACAAATAGAAAGAAGAAGAAAATTCTTCTCGCGCCCGCATTTTTCACATGCAACAACTCCTTCGATCTTCCGCAACAAGCTGCTCAGACCCTACCCCGCCAATGCATGTTGCACAACAATAAACAGGCCATAGCCATTGTATTCTAAGAGCTGTCGGTGGGGGGGTAAGTATGCAAGGGCGAACATTTTCTTTCGTGAGGGGCGATCCTAGGGCAGCTAGGGTATCGCTGGTCCGCCGCCGGCCGCCTCCTTGGCAGCGGCGGGGGGTCGGTGCTTGCAGTCCTAGGACGGTGTTGTAAGGTTGCCGTGGCTGGTCTCTCTCTCCCCACTGCGTGGTTGTGGCTGTATCTTGCATATGGTCATCCGTATTGGATCAGTTTTTTCTGATTAATAAATTTGATTGGAGGAGCATACTATTTTGGAGAATTTGAAGATTTCTCAGGAAGTAGAAATCCAGTCCTCTGATTGGATGTGATGAAATTGTTAGCAGCTTTGGATTCGGTGGGGTTTGATGACCCACAAGTGTAGGGGATCTATCTAGTCCTTCCGATAAGTAAGAGTGTCAAACCCAACGAGGAGCAGAAGGAAATGATAAGCGGTTTTCAGTAAGGTTTTCTCTGCAAGCACTGAAATAGTAGGTAACAGATAGTTTTGTGCTAAGATAAATTGTAATGAGTAACAAGTAAATAAAGTAAATAAAGTGTAGAAAGGTGGCCCAATCCTTTATGTAGCATAGGATAAGCCTGGAATATTTCTTATAATGAGAAAGGAGCTCCCGAGGACACATGGGAATTATCGTCAAGCTAGTTTTCATCATGCTCATATGATTCGCGTTCCGTACTTTGATAATTTGATATGTGGGTGGACCGGTGCTTGGGTACTGCCCTTACTTGGACAAGCATCCCACTTATGATTAACCCCTATTGCAAGCGTCCGCAACTACAAAAGAAGTATTAAGGTAAATCTAACCACATCATTAAACATATGGATCCAAATCAGCCCCTAACGAAGCAACGTATAAACTAGGGTTTAAGCTTCTGTCACTCTAGCAGCCCATCATCTACTTATTACTTCCCCATGCCTTCATCTAGGCCCAAATAATGGTGAAGTGTCATGTAGTCGACGTTCACATAACACCACTAGAGGAAAGACAACATACATCTCATCAAAATATCGAACGAATGCCGAATTCACATGACTACTAATAGCAAAAATTCACCCATGTCCTCAGGAACAAACGTAACTACTCACAAAGCATATTCATGTTCATAATCAGAGGAGTAATAATATGCATTAAGGATATGAACATATGATCTTCCACCAAGTAAACTAATTAGCATCAACTACAAGGAGTAATCAACACTACTAGCAACCCACAGGTACCAATTTGTGGTTTTGATACAAGATTGGATACAAGAGATGAACTAGGGTTTTGAGAGGAGATGGTGCTGGTGAAGATGTTGATGGAGATTGACCCGCTCCCAATGAGAGGATCGTTGGTGATGACGATGGTGATGATTTCCCCCTCCCGGAGGGAAGTGTCCCCGGCAGAACAGCTCTACCGGAGCTCTAGATTGGTTCCGCCAAGGTTCCGCCTCGTGGCGGCGGAGTTTCGTCCCGTAAGCTTGCCCACGATTTTTTCCAGGGTAAAAGCCCTCATATAGCAGAAGATGGACACCGGGGGGCCACTAGGGGCCCAGGAGACAGGGGGCGCGCCCAGTAGGGGTGGGCGCGCCCCCACCCTCCTGGCCAAGGTGTGGGCCCCCCAATGTATTTCTTCCGCTCAATAATTCTTATTAATTCCAAAAACAGGTTTCGTGGAGTTTCAGGATTTTTGGAGCAGTGCAGAATAGATTTCCAGTGTTTGCTCCTTTTCCAGCCAGAATTCCAGCTGCCGGCATCCCCCCTCTTCATGGTAAACCTTGTAAAATAAGAGACAATAACCATAAGTATTGAGATATAATGTGTAATAATGGTCCATAATGCAATAAATATTGATATAAAAGCATGATGCAAAATGGACGTATCAACTCCCCCAAGCTTAGACCTCGCTTGTCCTGAAGCGGAAGTCGATATCAAAAAATATGTCCACATGTTTAGAGATAGAGGTGTCGATAAAAAAATAAAATATGGACATGAAGGCATCATGATCATTCTTATAACAGCAAAATATATAGATTTTGTCATATGATTTCTTATGCTCAAGTAACAATCAATTCACAATGTCAAGTATGGTTCAAAAACCTCATTGGGAACTAACAAACTATAGTCTCAGTCATTGAAGCAATTGTAATTTATCATAACATCAAAAAGAGTCAACAATAGAGCTTTTCAGCAAGTTCACATACTCAACTATCAAGTAGTCTTCTACAATTGCTAACACTCACGCAATACTCGTGGTTATGGAGTTTCAGTCGGACACTGAGAAAGATAGGGGCTTATTGTGTTGCTTCCCAACGTATTCACCTTTAGGTGATGTCAACAATAATATCCCATGCTAACTTACATCCAATTGGACATATATATCATGATCTTTCAAACACAAGGAGCTTGCCAAAGGATAAAATGAAAAAGGGAAAGGTGAGGATCACCTTGACTCAAGCATAAAGTAAAAACATAAAGTAAAAGATAGGCCCTTCGCAGAGGGAAGCAGAGGTTGTCATGTGTGTTTAGGGTTGGATTCATGAAATCTTAATGCAAAAGAATGTCACTTTATATTGCCCCTTGTATGTGGACCTTTATTATGCAGTCCGTCGCTTTTATTACTTCCACAACAAGATCGTATAAAGCTTATTTTCTCTGCACTAATAAGTCATACATATTTAGATAGCAATTTTTATTGCCTACAACATGACAACTTACTTGAAGGATCTTACTCAATCCATAGGTAGCTATGGTGGACTCTCATGGCAAAACTGGGTTTAAGGATATTTGGAAGCACAAGTAGTATCTCTACTTGGTGCAAGGAATTTGGCTAGCATGAGGGGGAAAGGCAAGCTCAACATGTTTGGAAGGTCAATGACAATATACTTTAACTGAGATGTGAGAAAACATAAACCATTACGTTGTCTTCCTTGTCCAACGTCAACTCTTTTAGCATGTCATACTTAATGAGTGATCCCAATCATAAAAGATGTCCAAGATAATATATTTGTATGTGAACCTCTCTTTCCTTATCACTTCCTATTAATTGCAACAATGACTAAAACTACGTTTATCAACTCTCAATAACTTTTATGCCTCATACTTTCTATGTGTGAAGTCATCACTAACCATACGATCAATATGAACTATTTTATTCTCTACTTCCTCAAGATCATAGCAACATAGCAAAGGCCATGACTCAACACTAATCTTTATTATAGATAGCTCACGGACTCGATTACACAAAGAGATCACAAAGCAAAACTCAAAACTACTTGATATCAAAACTTCAATCTACTAGATCAAGATACTACTAAAAGGATCAAACTAAATGAAACGGTAAACATAAGAGTGTGATGGTGATACGATACCGGGGCATCTCCCCAAGCTTGGCAGTTGCCAAGGGGAGTGCCCATACCCATTTAATTATGTCCTTGGAGGTGGTGAAGTAGGAGTTGTTAGTGATGTAGGCTTGTCGTCCATATTCCAAGGCATAGGCTCACCATCATAGAAGGATGATCGAGTCTCCGGGATCCTTAAATCTGCAGCCAAACTCATCCTCTTGAATCTATATTCATACTCACAGTTCTGGTTTTGCAGGTCATAGATCTGGGCTTGGAGGTGCTCGATTTTCTGTTGAAGCTTGAAGATGGTCTCCCCAATGACTTTGGCATCTAGCTTGTGGTTGTTGGTGAACTCCGTGATCATCATATGGCTGGCGTTGAGTCCACGCTCCACCATCCCTTGGCACTTGAAAACTTGCTGCTCCACGGCTTCGAGCTTTGTCTCCACGCTTCCGGTACGCCTTGGTCCCTCCACATCGCGGATGTGTAGCACCCGCTCACGCATCTCAATGGTTTGAGGGTGTTGCAGCACCTCCGCGAGATAGGGGTTGATAACCCTCTCGAAAAACTTGTCCTTGGGAGCGCTTGGAGACCCATGATGCTCTAGATCTGAAATAGAAACAGCTCGAAATGAAAACAGAGGATATTTGCGTGATACGGTGGTCAAAACCTTCGGGAGTATATATAATGAATTTTTACCGACCAAAATACGTAACGTGCAAGAAAATGGATACCGAGAGGCACACGAGGTGTCCACGAGACAGGGGGCGCGCCCAGTAAGGGTGGGCGCGCCCTCCACCCTCGTGGAGGCCTCGTGTCCCTCTCGGACTACTTCTTTCTTCTTAAAATTCTTAAATATTCCAAAACTGATAAAAATTGCCATTGGAGTTGTTTTGGAGTCGGTTTACTTACCGTACCACATACCTATTCCTTTTCGGAGTCTAGAACATTCTGGAAAGTGTCCCTTATGTATTCCTTCGGGGTTACAATTTCAATAATATTAGTTTCAACATTGATAGGATTACCTGAAATATAATGTTTAATTCTTTGACCGTTTACCACCCTCGGACTTGTGCCTTCAAAGTTGTTGATTTTTATGGCACCAGAAAGATAGACCTCCTCGATAATGTAGGGTCCTTCCCATTTAGAGAGAGGTTTTCCTGCAAAATATCTTAAACGAGAGTTGAATAATAACACGTAATCACCTATGTTAAACTCATGCTTTTGTATCCTTTTGTCATGCCAACGTTCGACTTTTTGTTTGAATAGCTTGGCATTCTCATAGGCTTGGGTTCTCCATTCATCAAGTGAGCTAATATCAAACAACCTCTTCTCACCGGCAAGTTTGAAGTCATAGTTGAGCTCTTTAATAGCCCAATATGCTTTATGTTCAAGTTCAAGAGGTAAATGACAAGCTTTCCCATAAACCATCTTATAAGGATACATACCCATAGGATTTTTGTATGCAGTTCTATAGGCCCATAATGCATCATCAAGTTTTTTGGACCAATTCTTTCCAGATCTATTGACAGTCTTTTGCAAAATTAATTTGAGCTCTCTATTGCTCAACTCTACTTGACCACTAGACTGCGGATGATAAGGAGATGCGATTCTATGATTAACATCATACTTAGCCAATATCTTACGGAAAGCACCATGAATAAAATGTGAACCACCATCAGTCATAAGATATCTAGGGACTCCAAACCTCAGAAAGATAACTTCTTTAAGCATTTTAATAGAAGTGTTATGATCAGCACTACCAGTTGGAATAGCTTCTACCCACTTAGTAACGTAATCAACAGCAACTAAAATATGTGTATAACCATTAGAGGCAGGAAAAGGTCCCATATAATCAAAGCCCCAAACATCAAATGGTTCAATAACAAGCGAATAATTCATAGGCATTTCTTGACGTCTACTAATATTACCAATTCTTTGACATTCATCACAAGATAAGACAAACTTACGAGCATCTTTGAAGATAGTAGGCCAATAAAAACCAGATTGTAGTACATTGTGTGTAGTTCTATCTCCAGCGTGGTGTACTCCATAGGATTCAGAGTGACACTTGCGTAGGAACTGTTCCTATTCATGCTAAGGCACACAACGTCTAATAACACCATCTACTCCTTCTTTATAAAGGTGTGGGTCATCCCAGAAGTAATGTCTTAAATCATAAAAGAACTTTTTCTTTTGCTGGTATGTGAAACTAGGAGGTATAAATTTAGCAACAATGCAATTAGCATAATCAGCATACTAGGGAGCAGTACGAGAAGCATTAACGACCGCTAATTGTTCATCAGGAAAGCTATCATCAATAGGCAGTGGGTCATCAAGAACATTCTCTAACCTAGAGAAGTTGTCTGCAACGGGGTTCTCAGCTCCCTTTCTATCAATAATATGCAAATCAAATTCTTGGAGCAAGAGAACCCATCTAATGAGTCTAGGCTTAGCATATTTCTTTTCCATAAGATATTTAATAGCAGCACGATCAGTGTGAATAGTAACTTTGGAATCAACAATATAAGGTCTAAACTTATCACATGCAAACACAACTGCTACGAATTCTTTTTCAGTAGTAGCATAATTTCTCTGGGCAGTATCAAGAGTCTTACTAGCATACTGGATAACATTCAATTCCTTATCAACTCTTTGCCCTAGAACAGCACCTACAGCATAATCACTAGCATCACACATAATTTCAAAAGGTAAATTCCAATCAGGTGGCTGAACAATAGGTGCAGTGATCAAAGCTTTCTTAAATATTTCAAATGCTTATACACAATCATCATTAAAGACAAAAGGAATATCTTTTTGCAATAAATTAGTCAGAGGCCTAGAGATTTTAGAAAAGTCCTTAATGAACCTCCTATAAAAACCGGCATGACCAAGGAAACTTCTTATACCTTTTATGTCCTTGGGACATGGCATCTTTTTAATAGCATCAACTTTGGCTTTGTCAACTTCAATACCTCTCTCGGAAATCTTATGCCCCAAGACAATGCCTTCGTTAACCATAAAGTGACACTTTTCCCAATTCAGGACGAGACTAGTGTCTTCGCATCTCTGCAAAACTCGATCAAGCTTGCTCAAACAATCATCAAAAGAGGATCCATAAACAGAGAAGTCATCCATGAATACCTCACAAATATTTTCACAAAAATCAGAGAATATAGCCATCATGCATCTTTGAAAGGTAGCAGGTGCATTGCATAAACCAAAAGGCATATGTCTATAAGCAAAAGTACCGAAAGGGCAGGTAAAAGTAGTTTTTGATTGATCCCCCGCTGACACAGGTATTTGAGAGAAACCAGAATAACCATCTAGAAAGCAGAAATGTGTGTGTTTGGATAGTCTTTCTAGCATTTGATTAATAAAAGGTAAAGGGTAATGATCTTTCTTAGTAGCCTTATTTAATTTACGGAAATCAATTACCATCCTATAACCTATAATAATTCTTTACGGGATCAATTCATCTTTATCATTAGGAACAACGGTAATACCTCCCTTTTTAGGAACACAGTGGACAGGGCTTACCCATTCACTATCAGCAACGGGATAAATTATACCTGCCTCAAGGAGCTTTAGTATCTCCTTTCTTACCACTTCTTTCATCTTGGGATTCAGTCTTCGTTGAGGATCTCTAACTGGTTTAGCATCAACCTCCAAATTAATTTTGTGTTGGCATAACGTGGGACTAATGCCCTTAAGATCATCCAGAGTATATCCAATAGCAGTGCGGTGCTTCTTCAGAGTTTTCAATAATCTTTCTTCTTCTTGCTCTGAAAGGTTAGCACTAATAATAACATGATATATTTTCTTTTCATCAAGATAAGCATACTTTAGATTATCGGGTAATGATTTAAGTTCAAACACGGGATCACCCTTGGTGGAGGGGGATCCCCAAGAATTTCAACGGGAAGGTTGTGTTTCAGCATAGGTTCCTGTTTAAGGAACACTTCATCTATTTCCCTTCTTTCCTTCATAAACATATCATTTTCATGGTCTAGCAAATATTGTTCTAACGGATCAGTAGGAGGCACGGCAATAGAAGCAAGACCAATAATCTCATTCTTACTAGGTGATTCTCTATCACGAGGTTGTCTACGAAACTTAGCAAAATTAAACTCATGAGACATACCCTCTAAGCCAATTGTAACAGTATCCTTTTCACAATCAATCCTAGCACTAGCTGTATTCAAGAAGGGTCTACCAAAAATAATGGGACAAAAATCATCTTGTGGGGAACCAAGAACAAGAAAATCAGCAGGATATTTAACCTTCTCCCACAAGACTTCAACATCTCTAACTATCCCAATTGGTTTAATGGTATCCCTATTAGCAAGCTTAATGGTAACATCAATGTCTTCTAATTCAACGGGTGCAATGTCGTGCATAATTTCTTTATATAAGTCATAAGGTATTGCACTAGCACTAGCACCCATATCACATAAGCCATGATAACAATGATCTCCTATTTTAATAGAAATAACATGCATGCCTACGTCTATGTATCTTAGTATCTGGTCTAGCAATATTAGCAGTCCCACCACAGAAATAAATAACATGCCCATCTAAATCATCATCCAAGAGATCTTTAACCATAGCAATGCTAGGTTCAACTTTGATTTGCTCAGAAGGTGTATAAGTCCTAGTATTACTCTTACGAACAACAGCCGAAGTTTTAGCATGATCCTTTATCCTAACAGGAAAAGGAGGTTTCTCAACATAAGTAGTAGGAACAATAGGATCACTATAGGTGACAGTCTTTTCTTCAATTGTAATAGGTGCAACTACTTTTACTTCAATGGGAGGATTATATTTAAACCACTTCTCCTTAGGGAGATCAACATGAGTAGCAAAAGATTCACAAAAAGAAGCTACTATCTCAGAGTCAAGTCCATAATTAGTGCTAAATCCACGAAAAGCATCGGTATCCATAAAATATTTAACACAATCGAAATTAGGTGCCATACCTGACTCGTTACCATCATCGGAACCCTGATCTTCAGAGTTGCATTTAATTCTTTCCAATAAGTCCCATTTGAAATCAATAGTATTCAGCATATAAGAACCAGCACAGGAAGTATCGAGCAGGTTGCGATCGTTGGGAGAAAGCCGAGCATAAAAATTTTGAATAATCATTTCCCGGGAGAGCTCATGATTGGGGCATCAATATAACATTGATTTAATCCCCCCCCCAAGCTTGAGAGATGCTTTCTCCTTCGCGAGGCCTGAAATTATATATGTAACTGCGATCACGATGAACAAGATGCATAGGATAGAACTTCTGGTGAAATTCCAACTTCAATCGTTTATAATTCCAAGATCTCGTACCATCACATAGCCTATACCATGTCAATGCATCTCCCTTCAAAGATAAAGGGAAGACCTTCCTTTTGACAACATCATCAGGAATACCTGGAAGCTTAAATAATCCACAAACTTCATCCACAAAGATAAGGTGTAAATCGGGATGCAATGTTCCATCTCCTACAAATGGATTAGCTAGCAGTTTCTCTATCATACCCGAAGGAATCTCAAAGTAAATATTTTCAAAAAGTTCAGTAGGTTGAGGAGAAACTCTTTGCTCTTCTGGTCGGGGTGAAGATACCCCAAACAAGCCCCTCAAAGGATTAGTTTTCATAGTGACAAGTAACAGAAAATTTTAGCACACTATATAAATGTTTCCTTACCAAGTTCCACTCACCAAAAGCACTACACTCCCCGGCAACAGTGCCAGAAAAGAGTCTTAATGACCCACAAGTGTAGGGGATCTATCGTAGTTCTTTCCATAAGTAAGAGTGTCGAACCCAACGAGGAGCAGAATGAAATGATAAGCGGTTTTCAATAAGGTTTTCTCTGCAAGCACTGAAATAGTAGGTAACAAATAGTTTTGTGATAAGATAAATTGTAACGAGTAACAAGTAAATAAAGTAAATAAAGTGCATCAAGGTGGCCCAATTCTTTATGTAGCAAAGGATAAGCCTGGACAATTTCTTATAATGAGAAAGGAGCTCCCGAGGACACATGGGAATTATCGTCAAGCTAGTTTTCATCACGCTCATATGATTCGGGTTCGGTACTTTGATAATTTGATATGTGGGTGGACCAGTGCTTGGGTACTACCCTTACTTGGACAAGCATCTCACTTATGATTAACCCCTATTGCAAGCGTCCGCAACTACAAAAGAAGTATTAAGGTAAACCTAACCACATCATTAAACATATGGATCCAAATCAGCCCCTAACGAAGCAACGCATAAACTAGGGTTTAAGCTTCTGTCACTCTAGCAACCCATCATCTACTTATTACTTCCCCATGCCTTCCTCTAGGCCCAAATAATGGTGAAGTGTCATGTAGTCGACGTTCACATAACACCACTAGAGGAAAGACAACATACATCTCATCAAAATATCGAACGAATAGCAAATTCACATGACTACTAATAGCAAGACTTCACCCATGTCCTCAGGAACAAACGTAACTACTCACAAAGCATATTCATGTTCATAATCAGAGGAGCAATAATATGCATTAAGGATCTGAACATATGATCTTCCACCAAGTAAACCAATTAGCATCAACTCCAAGGAGTAATCAACACTACTAGCAACCCACAGGTACCAATTTGTGGTTTTGATACAAGATTGGATACAAGAGATGAACTAGGGTTTTGAGAGGAGATGGTGCTGGTGAAGATGTTGATGGAGATTGACCACCTCCCGATGAGAGGATCGTTGGTGATGACGATGGTGATGATTTCCCCCTCCCAAAGGGAAGTGTCCCTGGGAGAACAGCTCTACCGAAGCTCTAGATTGGTTCCGCCTCGTGGCGGCGGAGTTTCATCTCGTAACCTTGCCCACGATTTTTTCCAGGGTAAAGGCCCTCATATAGCAGAAGATGGACACCAGGGGCCACTAGGGGGCCCAGGAGACAGGGGGCGTGCCCAGTAGGGGTGGGCGCGCCCCCCACCCTCCTGGCCAGGGTGTGGGCCCCCTGATGTATTTCTTCCGCTCAATAATTCTTATTAATTCCAAAAACAGGTTTTATGGAGTTTCAGGATTTTTGGAGCAGTGCAGAATAGGTTTCCAATGTTTGCTCCTTTTCCCGCCAGAATTCCAGCTGTCGGCATTCCCCCTCTCATGGTAAACCTTGTAAAATAAGAGAGAATAGCCATAAGTATTGAGATATAATGTGTAATAACAGCCCATAATGCAATAAATATTGATATAAAAGCATGATGCAAAATGGACGTATCAGGGTTGGAGTTTTTCTGTCTTCTCACGGCTCATTCGTGAGAGAGCAACAATGAAGGTTCTGAGTTGGAATTGCAATGGTCTCGGGAATGAACCGGCAATCCGTGCTTTGCTCGATGTCCAACGAAAGTCAAATCCCGATGTGATGTTTTTGTCGGAGACTCACCTAGAAAGCTATCCGGCTGAATGTTTACATTGCCGCCTTAAGATGGACCAAAAATTTGTGTGCCATGTCAATGGGAGGAAGGGCGGTCTTATTCTATTTTGGAAAAAAGAATTTAAGGTTCAGAGGGTTGGATCTTGGCCCTATGTTTATAGATGTGATGATCACGGATACAAGTGATAACACATGGAGAGTTACTGGTATGTACAGAGAGTTTAGATGGGAGAATAAACATAAAACATGGGACCGTATGCGGGCATTGCATGAATCACAGTGTCAGCCATGGTTGTTAGTTGGTGATCTGAACGAAATACAGTTTTTATAGGAAAAAGAAGGAGGTAATCCTCGCCCCAAGCAATATATGACAACATGTCAGAATGCTATCAATGATTTCAATCTCTAGGATATGGGATTTGTCGGGGATATGTTCACCTGGAGGAGAGGAAGAATACAGGAGAGATTGGACAGGGGTCTAATAAACGACGAGTGGTCGATTCTATACCCACATGCAGAGCATGAAATTCTGGAGTTCAATCATTCAAACCACAGACCTATTCTTGTGAACACTGAATATTACATTCAGGGACATGTGGATCCTAACCAAAGACTAAGGAGGTTTTAGGCGTACTGGCTGAAGGAATTTTTTTTCCTGAAGTAGTACAGGACGCATGGGCTCATGTTTCAGCAAACCAAGGAACTAACCTGTATGAAAAACTTGCATGCATGCACGCTTCCATGATTGGGACAAGAGAGTCTTAAAAAACCAAAGAAGCAATTACACAAGGCGCAACGGGAGTTGGAACAGGTGATGGCTGGTCCTATGACAGATGAAAATGAAGAGAAGAGGAAGGAGTTGGCTGAACTGGTGGAATATTTGCTAGAGCTGGAGGAGATTGCATGTAGGCAACGTTCGCGTGCTACATGGTTGACAAGTGGCGATTGGAACACAGGTTTCTTCATGGCTTATGCTTCAGCTAGGAGAAAAAAGAATTTCATTAAAAGGTTAAAGGATGATAATGGGCAATGGCTGGAAGGTAATTCGTCTTTAAATCCGCATGTCCAGAATTACTTCTCTAATCTGTTCTCTTCGGAAGTTAATCAAACAAATCCACTATTATTGGAAAAAGTTCATAGTAAAGTGACTTATCAGATGAACAATATGTTGATGGCTCCTTTTAGTGCGGAAGATGTGCATAAAGTTGTACTTTTAAGTATTGGAGATCTAAAAGTGCCAGGGCCGGATGGGTTACATGCTATATTTTTTTAAAAGTATTGGCATGTTCTTGGAAGTGACATCACTCATGAAGTCTTACATGCTATCAACACACGTCAAATCCCTGCCGAGTGGAATGATACGTCAATTGTGATGATCCCAAAGGTGGATGCACCTGAACTGGTAACTCAATTTCGGCCTATTAGTCTTTGTAATGTGCTTTACAAAATTATCTCCAAAATGTTGGCTGCCAGATTGAAGAGTATATTGCCTGAAATTATTCACCTACCCAGAGTGCTTTTGTTCCTGGTAGATTGATCACGATAATATACTTATTGCCTATGAGTGTGTCCATAAAATAAAGAATACGAGGAACAGTCTTGCTGGATTGTGTGCAGTCAAGCTGGACATGCATAAGACTTATGATAGAGTAGAATGGATCCTCTTGAGAAATATGATGAGGAAATTGGGGTTCCATGAGAATTGGATTGATTTAATGATGGCTTGCGTGAGCTCACTAAGATACAAAGTAAGATTTATCTCACAGGAGACAGATATATTTACCCCTACAAGGGGTCTCAGACAAGGGGACCCCCTCTCGCCGTACCTATTTCTGATTTGTGCAGAATGTCTTTCTAGTTTATTGCAGTATGAAGAAGAAGTTGGTGGCATTGATGGGATCAGAGTGTGCAGGAATGCACCGTCAGTTTCACACCTCTTATTTGCTGACGATTCTCTTATTCTCATGCGAGCAGATGTGTTAAATGCAACTTCCTTACGACAAGTACTAGAAACCTACTGTGAGAATTCGGGACAGATGATCAGTGTGGGTAAATCGAGCATCTTTTTCAGCCCAAATACTAATGTGACCATGAAAGTTGAAATTTGTCAAGAGTTGGATATAAATACAAAAGCCTTATCTGATAAATATCTCGGCCTACCTGCCATGGTTAGTGCTGACAGAAGTGACTGTTTCAAAAGTCTCCGTGACAGGGTTATGCAGAGGATAAAATGATGGATGGAGAAACAATTACCCATGGGTGGCACGGAGATCTTATTCAAAGCCATTGCTCAGTCCATACCAGTATTTGCGTTAGTTTTCTGTCTTCCTAAAGGCGTTTGCAAAGAAATTACAGATGTAATAGCTCAATTCTGGTGGGGTGATGAAGAAGATAACAAGAAGATGCATTGGTATTCTTGGTGGAAGCTATGTTTTCCAAAGAGTGAAGGTGGGATGGGATTTTGAGATTTATATTCGTTTAATCTTGCTCTCTTGGCGAAAAAAATGCTAGAGATTGATAACGAACCCGGACTCGCTTTGTGCTAGGATTTTAAAGGCAAAGTATTACCCAGGGCTGAAAAAGGAATCTTCCTTCACTTGGCAGAGTATCATTGCGGGGTTAGCTTGCTTTAAACGCGGATACATATGGACAATAGGAATAGGAGAAAATGTTGACATCTGGGCTGACCCGTGGATACCTTCAAGCCCAAACAAGATAATTATTACTCCGCGGAATCAGTCTATTTTAACAAAGGTTTCTGAACTAGTTAATCCTATTACCCAAACGTGGGATGAACAATTGCTTCAAGACCATTTTAACCCCGTGGGTGTTCGAAGGATCTTGCAAGTACCCTTACACCTTCAAGCATTTGATGATTTTGTCGCCTGGCATCCGAATAGAAAAATGTTTTCTGTGAAAACTGCATATCATATTGAGTGGATACACAAATATGGGGGCATGCAACTGCCCTGGGCAGACCGGGAAGCTCTACGACTCAGGCAGTGTGGTCTATTCTATGGAATCTTCAAGTCCCACGTGAAGTTCAAATATTTTGCTAGAGCATTCTGCACTGAATTGTACCGTTAATGTCTGTACTCGCTAACAGACACATCCCGGTGAGTGGAGACTGCCCAATCTGTCACATTGGAGCAGAGGATGTGCGCCACCTGCTTTTTGAATGCATTCCAGCGAGAGAATTGTGGGAGAAATTAGGCATTTTGGACTCTATCAGATCGGCCCTTCATGTGGATCGCTCTGGATCAATAGTTCTGGAACACTTGCTAAACTTACCAACCACTCCGTTTCACCTCATGCCTACTATTCGAAGTATTGACGTCATAGCAGTGGGATGTTGGTATTTGTGGTGGATCCGTAGGCAGGTCACACACAATGAGACAATTCCGCCTCCCAATAGATGGCCCATTTCAGTGATGGCAATTACAGGCGGGTATAACAAAGTGTCGAACCAAAATAGGGAGGACACGGAGCATAGATGGAAGAGGCCAGACCCAAGTTTGCTAAAGTAAATGTTGACGCTGCTTTTTATCAAGATGCAGGTGCAGGAGCAACGGCCGCTGTAATCAGAGACGAGAAGGGGTAATTTCTAGTTGCTCAATGCAAATACAATGATTGTGCTTCAGATGCTACGGCTTTGGAGGCTAGGGCCATGCGAGATGGCCTTCAATTTGCAAAATCATTAGCCTTTAATACGGTTGAGGCCGAATCAGACTCCCTTGAAGTCATTCAGTTCTGCACAGGACAAACACAGTGGTGGGATGCATCGGCAGCAGTCTTTGCGGAGTGTCTAGATACTGTTACGTCAATTGGGAGGGTCACCTTCAAGCATTGTTTTGGTGCGGCGAATACCGCACCTTATGAGCTAGCTAAGTTTAGTTTTTGTAATAAAGTGTCAGATAGTTGGACTGATGAACCACCTGCATGTGTCGTCAATAGCCTTGTGAACGATGTAATTTTGATCTGAGTTAATAAAGCTAGCCATGATGGCCTTCCATCAAAAATAAAAAACATGCCTTAGCCATTGTGTCTTTGTTCCAGAAGGCTTGTGGGACTCATGTAATCGATGTCACTAATCATATACGAGTTCCAAAGAAGAAGAATCAGACACCAGAATCTATTGCCTAGAAATCCGGAGGATGAAGCCCCATGGCATCGTTCCTACTACTCACACTGTCTGACATTTTGGTCTTCCTTGCAATACATACGGATATACTCACCATCATCAGTCCCCACCCCCCACCGAGTACACCTCGTCTCCCGGCAAGTTGATTTCTCTTGATAAGTAGGTAATTGAGTAGTAAATGTGATTTCTCTCTAGACCGCCGTACTCGGGGCACGTAAACCTCTTTAGAGCACTTTTGACCTATGAATAACGCGTAGTCACGGAAATCCGTCACCTCTGCCCACTTGTACTCGTAAACTTTGTCATCATCCCTGTCAATGAACTTAAAGACCTTGAAGAAAGGATCGTGGTTGTGCAATGCCTGATCGCTAGTGAAGGTTTGCCTTACAACTCGATGATGTAGTGTTTGAGCACATAGTACTTCCTGGCATCCGTGGGCTAATTGACGAGTCAGTGGGGTGTTGTGACCACTGGTCTGCCGTTTTCTTTCTTTCCAATTTAAAATTTGATGAGATCATAGAACACACCACCGATGAGGCAATATAGCTCACTGTTGCAGAAGGCGATATCCGAGATCATCTCCTTGGGCAAGCAATATGTGGTCCACTCGCTGTCCGGGATGCCAACCTTGCACAGTGCAACCTAGGACGGCCACTCTTACATGATAGCAGCGAGGATGCACCTACTCGTCGAGATGGCAATGGGGCCCCGAAACCCACATCCCTTCGGGTTTTTATCCTATTAGGGGACGGGGATGGGCGTCTTTTTAACCCCGCGGGGCTGCTGTTGGGTAAAGTATAAAACCCGACATGTTTCACGGGTTCAAACCCGTTTCAACAATACCCGAACCCGAAACCTGACATCCCCATCAAAATACTACAATAAGCGTATTCGAGAAGTACAATCTTGAGAGTAATGATGATCATGGACAGCCATCTTGCTCATTCTCTTCTTTGCAAGCTCCAATCCTTATGTCACTCTTCAATGAACGTGTTGCTCAAAATGGCCAACATCTTTTAGGATGAAATCTAAGCTAGAACGTTACTTGGAAGATAAGTTGTTCCATTGTCCAAAGATAAATTCAGTGTGTTAGATTAGTGAAAAGTTGGTGGAACACGCTATCAAGTTCTAGTTCTAAGCGGTAGAGCTTCAGTCGTTATGTTTGATTAAATATGTCGATTTTTCCGTGGGTTCTCCGTGGGTTTAGAAAACCCGATGGGTTTAGGGGACGGGCAAAAAGCTAGCCCCGCGCATGGGGATGGGGACGGGGACGGGCTTGCGATTTTTTCATGGGGATGGGTTTGGGAAGACAAAACCCAATAGGTTTCGTCCCCGTTGCCATCTTAACCTGCTCGAGGAGGACGGGTCTCAAGAGAAGACGACTTCCTGTCCATGAGCAAGGGTGGATCAGGTTGGCCAATCGAGGAAATCACACGCTGCTTCAGTGAGACCAGCACCTTGGCGCTGGTGAGGAGGTTGACGACCGTGAGCATGCGGCGGCCATTGTCGGACACCCGCCACCCAGCCCGCCACCCAGCCACAGCCATAGGACACGGGAAACCGCATGTTAACCGCCTTTGTTGGGAGACAGAAGACCCAACTGTGTCGGGGCCGCACAGGTAGTTCGCCCCTCTGCCTGTGCATAGCGAGCTGAGTAGAAGCGGAGTTGCCGGTTGCTGCGACGCGGCACCACGCCATGACTTGCAAACGGCAGCAAAGCGCGCTGGGTCACGCGGGGAGGTGTTCCCGGAGCGGATTGCGCCGAGGAGGTCGTCCGGGAGGTCGGACCACCCTGCAGCACTGGCTGATGCTGTCGTTGCCGGCGGCCGTCTGGGTCGACAACCTCATCCTAGCATATACAGTATGTGTTAAATTTGGACCGATCACGATTAGTACGTCTAGAGTACTAGATGCGCTACAAAACCCTGTCCGTTTATTTGGATTCCGATACATGTATATACAGAAAGTGAAGGAGCAGAAACACGATAGGATACTTCTGTCCATGGCTGCGTGTCTTTTTTAACATGGTACAAACGCAAGCGCTCATACGTATGTGCATACACTCACCCCTATGAACGCATACACCCACATCCTATCCCGATGAGCATCTCTAAAAGACTGAGCCGGAATATCATCTTGAGATTTACAAAGTTACCGTAGGCGTCTCGTCGTCGACGGAAACGTCTCCTCCCACTGAAAGCTCATCGCCAGAAATCTTGAAATAAATCCAGAAATAATGCGAGCACCAGAAGTTCGACCCTGGTGGGCTAGAAATACCACTGTCCCTAACCATCCAACCATAAATTGGTTCGCATTTATGACTGCGTGTCAATCGTACGTGACGTGATGGTCCTAAGGTTTTCTTTCCAAAAAAATCCTAAGGTTTTTCCAAGAAAAAATTGAGCAACCGGCAGAAGGAGCTCTACCTTTTCATATATATAAGAAGAGAAATAACATGTTAATAAGGAAAACTGGCCGAAAACCAATACAAGCGAACTAGCCACGCCAGCCCCCAGGTTGCGTATCGAATGGGCCGACCACTCTGTCATCTAGACAACCAAAATCGACACCCCACCACAAGTGTTTGGAGCCGCCATTGCAGCTTACATAGAACACATACACAGCGGTTCTGAGGCCGCCTACGTGACGAGTCGACGACTCCGCCACCCTACACTATCGGAATAACCTATAATGCCGACGGCTTTTTGTCGGGGTCGTCGGCATAGGTGGATATATCACGACGGCGGTTGAAAAACCATCGGCTTTCCATGCATATTGGTGCCACGTGCCGCCTCCCGATTGGGTGGGTTTGATGATGGCACCGTCAGGTGATGTTCCGTCTCCTTTTAAGCCAACAACCACTCTATCACGACGACCGTACGAAAAGCCGTCGGTATCGGCTACTATGTCAACGGTTTGACAAGGAGACGTTGACGTATTCTATACGGACGGGTCTAAGACGACAGTAGCCATCGACTATGCCGACGGGGTCCGAGCTTATGCTAGCAACCAAAGTTGACACTCCACCACATGATCCGGACCCGCCGCTCCGGCTTACAAAGAACACACACCGGCGAGTCGACGACTCTGCCACCCTAGCAACCAAAGTCGACAACCTACCAACTGACTGCGGAGCTGCCGCTCCGGCTTCCATGCTGGCCCTGAGACCACACACTTGCCTAGCCGACGCCAAACTACAAGACAAACACAAGGCACTGCCACCAGACAAAAGACTGGACCTCAAAGACGACACCCCCAAGGGGGAAGCGGCATACACGTCGTCGACAGCTGCTTCGGCCAAAGCCTCAACTCGGGTTTTCACCCGGAGAACTCAAGACCCAAAAGACGGGAGGTGAAGAGGCTCCTCGACGACGCTTTCAAGAAGGAAAACGGTCGTCGCCACCACCGACAAAAGTCAATGCGAGGCTTTCACCTGGAGATCATCCAATCCTAGAAAAATGCATCTTTCCAGCCATCCATCGAGCCACAAAAACCATGCGTCGTCGACAGGTCACCGCCACCAACAGCCACCACCAGAGCAGAAACGTCGAGCGAAGGACAGGACAGCAGAACCACTGCAGCGCCTTCAACAAGGGGAAGGTCGCTGTTGGCGACACCATTGCAGCCTCCGACCAGAGTCAAAGAAGGATTTCTCCCGTCATACGCCACACTCCATCCTCCCAGCACCCGCAAGCTCACTGCTGCCACCGGCCACCGACGTCACACCATCACGACGCCAGAGTAGCAGATTAATTCAGTGAACGACGATCGTTATTTGCACATATGCAACTCTGTGTATATTTTTTTAGAAAAGGAGGAGGACCCCCGGCCTCTGCATCTGGGCGATGCATACGGCCACTTTATTAATTATTCTCATAAGACCTTACAAAGTGATACAACAGTCAGACTAAAGCCACCGTCTATGCAACAACTGTCGCTACTCCTATCCAATTGATGAAGGGGCGCTGGTAGTCTGGGCCTAATACCAAACAGACATCGCAGCCAAACCTAAACATCTAAGACCTGAGGTCCCAACCCGGACGCCTGCCGGGTATGGGGCACCTATCAGTCCGGCGCACTCCTCAACCAGGACGCCTGTCGGGTATGAGGCCGCCACAGCCACCAGCCACCAATCCATCTTCAGTGTGTACTGCGGCACCACCTTGCCCGGCCTCTCTGCCATTGACGCCACCACGGCGCCTGATAACGGAACCCTCCTGCGCGAGTCCCTTGCCACAAATCGGGCGCCGAGTCTCCACCGCGCCACGCTGACGAAAAACGCCACCATTAATGTGCAGGATGAAGCACCGCTCCACCAATTATTCATTCTACTGGTCCATCGAGCCCGTGTACACCTCCAAGAATGACGCCACAAGAGGAAAACGACACAATAATGCCGCCGTCATCCGATCTACTGATCTAAGGTTTCGCCCGAAGGTAGCAGATAGTGGCCTGAAACTTCTCAACAGTGATGCCTTCAACAAGGGAACGGCACCGAAAAGTGCCGCCGTCGCCGGCCTCGGCAGCAGCCGCGAGCAGGACTTCACCCAGGTCTGTTCCAGTGGCCTCCATCAAGCGTCTTGTGTACAGATCGTCCACCCGCGGCCGCTGCATCGCCCGTCGCGAGACCACAGCCATCGACACAACCTCCGCCGTCCGGGGCCGCCGCCCCGGGATCCAGCCCTCGCTGGCCGCCAGAGCGAAACCAACGAGCCCCATCAATGGCGGTACAGCCACATACCGCGCCGCGAGAACGCCACCATAGCGTCATCGCGCCGACCGCACGCCGCCGCCGTGCCCCACGCTAGCCCAGCGCCTTCCATCGATCTGGCCGTCCCGTGCCAGCCAAATGACGAAGGGGAGAGGCGCCCTGCCGCCACCCACGCCAGGCAGGTTTCGCCAGCCGGTGCGCCTGGGCGGCGGCGAGGGGACTGGAGGAAAAGGGGGGACCACTGGCGGAGCTACATTGTAGCAAAAAGGGCCATGGCCCGCCCATGTTTTGCTACAGTAGGTCCGGCTAAGGATAAATGTGGGTCATAATTATCAAAAATATTGGGCTTCTCTTCATACTGGCCCGCCCATTCTTTTGTGAGTAGCTCCGCCACTGGGGGACGGGAGCCGGCGGCGGCGGGAGGCCTCCCCTGTCGCCCGCGGGAGCGGCAGAGGAGGTCGATCCACTTTTTTCGGCCAACAACTTTGTGTATATGTTTCAACATGTCCACCACCAAGGGTATATAAACCCAGAAAGAATAAAAGTATCTTATAGCACGTACCGTCACATGTGAATCATATATTTCTTGTTGCCTCTCGGGCCTGAAACCGCTACTGCAGACAAGTGAAACCAGTCGATCCTGAAATGTAAACTTCGCTAGCAATTTTGTTCGGTCTCGTGTTTCCTTCCCCAACAAACAAAGTAATATGTCGATCAACTACAAGTCTGGAGGAAGAAGCCACACTGCATCATTCCGAGCACTCACATAGTATCCTATTTTGTCGACACCGTCTTCGATATTTTGATCTTTCTTGCAACACATCTCAATATACGTGCCATGGTTTGATGTTACGGAGTACACCTCATCTCCCGATGACTTGTTTTCTGGTGAGTAGGTAGAGTAATAGACGTGGTTTCTCTCCGGACTATGGTGCCGGACACCCACTGGCATGTGCACTGCCTTAGACCACCGTGGCCCCAAGAACAAGGCGTAGTCATCGAAGCTCGTCACCTCTGCCTCGCCAACCTCATCAGTGCCGGCATCAACAAGCTTGAAGACCCTGAAGAAAGGCTCACAGTTGGGCAACCATCGAGTCATTACCGCCATCCATGGCTTGCCATGCAGTTCAAAGATGTACCTGGCGTATGGTGAACAGTTGTTGGTGCTATAGGGCCTTTGGATAGGGAGCTCGTGGTTTGTTATGATCACAGGTGTGCCGTCTTTTTTTGCTCCGATTTCAAAGTTAACTAGTAGCTCGCTCTCGCTCTCACTCTCGCCCATGAGGCCATAGAGCTCACCATTGCAGAAGGCAATGTCAAAGATCACCTTTTTGCGCCAGCCAGTGGTCCACTCGCGCCGGCCATATGTGGTCCACTCGCCTTCTGGGCAGCCAAGTCTGCACAACGCAATATGGGACCGATTTTCGACGATGGCGGCAAGGATGCAGCCGTTGGAGGAGGTCGGGTGTTGAGAGAAGATGATCTTCTGGATGTTATTCATGAAGAGGGCCGGCCGGGATTGTTTGGGGGAGAGCGCCACCTCGACTCCAGAGAAGAGGTTGACAACGGTGAGCACATGGGAGTCGAACGCCACGACCCATCCACCGTCATGGGAGCCTAGGAATCGCTTATCGTCTGCCTTGCTTGGGACGCGGAAGACCCAACTGCCGTCGGGGACGCACATGTGCTTCTTCTCCAAGCCTGCCCACAGCGAGAGGAGCAGCAGCGGAGCAGCGGGAGGCGCCGGTTCACGCGACGCGGCGGCCCGCCATGACTTGCATACGGCGAGGAAGCGCACGCGGTCGCCCATGGAGGCGATCCTGGAGCGGACCATGCCGACGAGTTCGTCGGGCAGGTGGGACCACCTCCCCGTTGATCGCTCCATCGTCGACATTCGTATGTTTGGATCGATCTCGAGTAGCCGAGCCCTAGAAAATTGGCGTCTCTGCGTTAGGGATCCGGCCCTGTGCGGAGACATAAGGAGCAGAAGAGAAACCCGATAGGTTCTTGGATCACTTTGATTTTCTGTTTCCTTTTTTCCTCATCTCTATTCCTAATAGAGCAGTTGGTGAATAGTCCGCCGGTTATTTTTTACTGGTTTTTTTTCGTCTCACCACTTTCCTTGGTTTTATTTCGCTGGTTTATTTTGTCTCCCTCCCACCTGCCTTTTCGCGTCACCACCCACATAAACCCATCAGTTTAGTTACCATATATTCGTGCTTGATCTGGCAGGTGTCGATTCAATTTAATCATGTAAATATTTGATAATTAAGAATTCAAAAATAATACCATATACAGAAGATCACCTTCCAAACAAATCACCTCCCTCTCTGATTTATTTCTCCCACCGATCTCCTTCCATACTAATAAAGTACGCCTTACATTCCTAACGAAGAGAGAAAATAAAAAAAGAACCCCCACCCGCACGACTCCGCCCACGCCTCCAGTGCGCTGCCACCCACCACCACGTTGTTGCGCGCCACCCCCCACCTCCAGTGCGCCGCCTCCAGTGCCCAGCCACCCACCGCCACGCTGCTGCGCGCCGCCGGGCGCGGCGACGGCGATCTCCGGCCAGATCCGGCTGAGGAGGCGAGTAGGAGTCGGATCCTGTTCCGGGGACGGTGTGGAGATGATCTAGGAGGCGCGGGAGGAGGTCCAGCGGCGGGGCTTGAACTCCAAGTTCTTGGCGGCGGCGTTCCTCGCCGGTTCCGAGCGAGCGAGCTCCGACAGATTCTGCGTCTTACGGCGATGGTCGTGTTATCTCTGCAGCGGCAGTGGCGAGTCGGCGACACACAACTGGCGCCGCGCTCCGTAGGTCAGATTCTCTCATCCCTCATCTTGGGATACCCTGATCTCTCTCTCTCTCTCTGTGTGTGTGTCTGTGTGTGTGCAAGGGATCTTAATTAATTGTTTGCTTGGACTTTAGGATCCAAGTACGCCCCTCTCTGTGGTGTTCACTGATTTCTTGGAGCAACAACGTGTTGTCGGAGTTGCCGAAGCATTAGGTCGAAGAAAAGACGACGATGAAGGACACACAAAGGAGTGTGAGCGATGATGGCAGCAAGGTTACCGGCAGGTATGCATGCATTAACTGACTGTACAGTGTTCCTGTGTGATGCTACTGGTTTTAACGTTTGTACTGTGATGCCATTGGCAGTTTAAATAAATCTGCTATCATTTGGGATGTGAGTGGTCACAACTTGCTGTGCTTTGGTGTTCGGCTCAAAATTGCTTTTGGAAATGATTCCTCTGAATAGACTACTTATGCTTGACATTTTACTTTTGTTATATCTATTTGTAACTCAATTTTGATATCCTGTCAAATTAACAATACTTTTTCTGGATATGGTAGTTGAGAATAGCTATGGTATATGCCGGAGTTAGCCCATCCTCACCAATGACTCTTCCTCAGGAATTTGCTGAACTAGAGTTAGTAATGGGGGTATTGCATACTGTTTTGAATTATGGGGCTATTGAAGACTATAGAAGCTGAATTAAATTTTTGTGCAATTGGAAAAGGTCTATACAGCTTGAATTTATTAGGTAGTATAGGAGAGATATGAAATTTTAAAAGTGTCAGTCAGATTTGTGTGTTGTTTTGGGTAGTATTCAGTTTTGTTCCATCTTAGAGGCCAATAATGCACATGTGATATTATCTACATTATTCAGTTTATACGGCTTCCCATATTCCAATGGTTGTATTTTGCTAAATTGCCCATCTACTTACTGGAATTCTCACAAATAGAAGTGCAGTTAGAAGGTAAAAAGGATGGTATGGTATGTCTCCATTCACATGGTACTGAACTGTTAGTGATGCTTCGTGTTATTCTGCAGACTTGAATTTAGTTTCTATGGTTTTCTTTTTCTGTTCATAGACGAGAGTATAGTCTGAAGGGAAAAAATGATATGCTCTCAAGTCTCAAGGGTGTGCAAGAACAGTGAGATTTATATTACTGAACATATTGTTAACAATTTGTTATTATGCAGACTTGCTCTCAGTTTTTATTCTTGGCAGGTGATTCTTCATGATAATTTTTCATAGAGGAACATTTTTGGTAAGAGTATTGTAATATTGACTCCCACCTTTTTATTTACATGTAAAGATAACCAACTGGAAATTTTAAATTTTAAATGTACATTTAACTTATTTTGTGAAATAACATCATGTTGTTCAGATAATTTGATTTCTGTAACGCCCCGGATTCGTTGCGCCAGGTGTCTGCCAATTATTCGCCGTCGTTGTCATGTCATTTGCTTGTGTGTTGCATTTTATCATCTCATCATGTGCATCTCATGTTGCATACGTGTTCGTCTCATGCATCCGAGCTTTTTCCCCGTTGTCCGTTTTGCAATCCGGCGCTCCTATGTCCTCTGGCGTCCCCCTCTTCTCTCTTTTCGTGAGTGGGTGTTAAACGTTCTCGGAATGGACCGAGTCTTGTCAAGCGGCCTTGGTATAGCGCCGTAGACCGTCTGTCAAGTTTCGTGCCATTTGGAGGTCGTTTGGTACTCCAACGGTTAACCGGGTAACCGTAAAGCCCCTCTCTCTTTGCAGCCCAACACCCCTTCCAAACTGGCCCAAAACCCATCTAACTCCCCTCCATGCTCTCGGTCGTTCGATCACGGTCGCGTGGCCGAAAACCGCTCCTCATTTGGACTCTCCTAGCTCCCTCTACCTATAAATAGGTCCTCCCCTCCATTTTTCGCGGATGAATCCCCCCTAACCCTAGCTTTTTTCCCTCCGCGCCGCGCCGGACACGTCCGTCCCCGGCCGGACATGTCCAGCCGCCGCCCCCGACCAATCGCCTCCCGCCATGTGTCGCTGCCACGCGTCCCAGCCAGCCCTCCACCGCCGCAACCCGCACGAGGCCCTGGGAACCCAGATCGGGGCCCGTCGGAGGCCATCGGGGCCCGGGGCCGCCCAGCCGCCGCGCCCTCGCTCTCCGCAAGCCCGAGCTCCTCCCGAGCAGATCCCGCGCCGTAGTGCCTCGCCGCCCCGCCGCCGGGTCCCCGGAGACCAACCGCGGCGCCTCGCCGGACTGCTCCGCCGCCGCCGCCGACACAGGTCGCCGCTGCCCGCGCCTCCCTCTTCCTTCCCTTCGTCCTCCCTCTCTCTCACCGCGCTCTCCTCTCTTCCCCGCAGGGAACCATCGCCGCCGCCGCTTGCTGCCGTCGGCGTCCCCGCCTCGCCACCGGCCAGATCCGGTGCCCGGAGGCCCGATTTGCCCGTTCCCAGCCTCCCCACCTGTCCCTGGCCTCGCCAGACCTCGCCCCGCCGCCGGTTCCCTTGCTCTGCCGCCGCCGCCCTGGTCGGGGTCGAGCGCAGGAGCCGCTCGACCCGGCTGCCCGCACCGCGCCCACGTGGGCCACGTCGCCTCGCGGCCCGTCCCCGCACCAGGCCTGGCCCAGCTCGCCGGCCTGCCTCCTCCTTCCTGGGCCAGCCCAGTGGTGAGCCACCCGCCTAAACCCCGCCTATGCGTGATTTAGTTATCCCGCGCTCACTTTGTTTTTTTCCAGAAAAACTGCCAAGTCCCCAGATTCCAGTATTTTCATGCCATGTTCATCACCTTGTATCTCTGCATCTGTAGCTTCGTTTCGTGCGTGTAATATGTCAAATTGTTCACCTCAACGAGTACTTCATTTCATTCCATTGCACCATATTCATTTGAGCTCATCTTGATGCCTGAATCTTCGTTGCAAGAGTGCTTCATGATGTTTTCTGCTGTCTGTTAACAGAACGAGCTCTTTTGTCATTTTTGCCATGATTGATGTGTGCATCCTATGAGGTTGATGTCTACATGTGTTTTGATCTATGCTATGTCTTCTTTACATAGGTGCTTACCATGTATTTTTGTGATATCTGTGGTGACTAGCACAAGCATGCAAACTAGGCATCGTGATGTTGCTGATTTTAGTCCCTGTTCTGCTGTTATTTTGATGCCATGTAAACTTGATGCTACAAAGAGATCCATGCATATTTTGAGATACTTCAGTAATGGTGTTTTGAACATATGGGTATTGTATATCCATTATTGGATCTCGTTGCAATTATGGAGTAGTCTAGCATATCTACTTTTGCTTCAAAACATTTCCTGGCAGATTGTTTACATGTTATTAAATTTTGCCAAGGTTGTTGTAGTTGATCCTTGCATGCTATGAACTTGTTCTTGCTTTGGTTTGTTTCACAAACATGTCTTCTTGATGATGTTATGCTTAACTTGTCGTGCAATTACTTGTGGTGAGTGAATCAAGCTTGTTTAGTAGGATACTTGATGTTGTTGTTTTGCTAGGCTGAATCTGTTATTTCGCGATGCTATGTAAACCTGCTTCTACAAGTCATTCTATACATAATCTGGAAATGATCATTAAATATGTTTTGTTCTACATGTTATGCCCTATCCATCTATGTCCCTGGTTGCATTTACAGCTTGCTGTAGCTTGTTGTTCTCTTCCTCCAAAGTTGCTTTATAATGTTGTTGTCAGCCTGTTAACATTAAGTTCAGTTGTTGCCATGATTGTTGTTAGTGTTCCATGCACCCTATGAGCTTTCTATTGCCATGCTTAGCTTCACAAATATGCCTTCTTACTATTGGTTGCCTTGCCATGCCATGTATTGCTCTATAGTGAGTTGCACAACCTCATTTATATGCCTTCATAATTCTGTTTCTGCCATGTTTGAATCTATATTATAACTTGCTATGTTTACATGGGTGCCATCATATTTTCTGATCCTTTTTGGCTTATGGTCAGTAAGGGACTTTTGATCTATGCATTTAGTAGATTCATGCCATGCCTTTGTTTTCCATGATAAGTTCCTGTAACATGTTGTTTGATAGCTCTAAACATTGCAACCTGATGTTATTTTCTACAAAGTCTGAATTCTTATTATTTGCAATCTTGCCATATGTGTTTGAGCATGTTCTAGTGATTTCTGGAGTTAGCTCAGTGTTCATGTTTTGTAATGCTTTACCTGTACTTCATGTCCATGCCTTTTATTATCATGTTGGGGTGTTGTAGCATGTTGTTTTGATGCTTGCAATATGCCTAGTTGCTGTTTTGGACAGCTTGTCCTTTAAACTTGTATAGAGTGCATGTGTTGAACCGTTGCTCCGTTTTGAGTGTGCTCTATATGAATCTTGCTTGAATTTGCATGTAGCTTCATATTATCATGTTGCATCCATGTTTTGAGGTGTTTGCTTGATGTTTGGGTGCATTTTGCATCAATGCCATGTTTAACTTGTTTTGCTCATATCTTCTAGGCCGTAGCTCCGAACTAAATGAACTTTATATGTAACTTGACTAGAATCTCGTGTGGATCATCTTTTTGCATCTTAACTTGCTGTTTAACAACTTGAACATAAGGTTTATTCAGATATGGACCAATTTCGAAATATGCATATGAGGACTTACCGGAATTGTTATATGTTGTTCCCGGCCTCATTTAAACTTGCCTTGATGTGTTGCTCTTGTTTGCATCATCTCTTGCCATGAGTAGCTTCATGTAGCTTTGTCATGCATCATGCTTGTTGTGCATCATGTCTTCTTCTTGTGTGGTGTGTTTACCATGTTGTGTGCTTCTTCTTGTTAGTTCCTGTTTCGTTGCGATCGTGAGGATTCGTTCGTCTACACTTGGTTCGGCTTCATCCGTTCGTCTTCTTCATGGACTCGTTCTTCTTCCTAGCGGGATTTCAGGCAAGATGACCGCTACCCTGGATCTAAATACTATCATTGCTATGCTAGTTGTTTCGTTCTATCGCTTTGCTGCGCTACCTATCACCTGTTTATCAAGCCTCCCATATTGCCATGAACCTCTAACCTTTGACACTTTTCCTATGCAAACTGTTGTTTGGCTATGTTACCGCTTTTGCTCAGCCCCTCTTATAGCGTTGTTAGTTGCAGGTGAAGTTGAAGATTATTCCATGGTGGACAGGATTTTGTTGGGATATCATAATATCTCTTATATTATTAATGCATCTATATACTTGGTAAAGGGTGGAAGACTCGGCCTTTTGCCTAGTGTTTTGTTCCACTCTTGCCGCCCTAGTTTCCGTCATACCGGTGTTATGTTCCCGGATTTTGCATTCCTTACGCGGTCGGGTGATTTATGGGACCCCCTTGACAGTTCGCTTTGAATAAAACTCCTCCAGCAAGGCCCAACATTGGTTTTACCATTTGCCTCACCACCACCTATCCCTTTCCCTTGGGTCGGCCAACCCGAGGGTCATCTTTATTTTAGCCCCCCCGGGCCAGTGCTTGTCTAAGTGTTGGTCCGAACCGGGCAGACCGCGGGGCCACCTCAGGGCAACTCGAGGGTTGGTTTTACTCGTAGGCTGACCTATCCGGTGTTGTCCTGAGAACGAGATATGTGCAGCTCCTATCGGAATTATCGGCGCATCGGGCGGCTTTGCTGGTCTTGTTTTACCATTGTCGAAATGTCTTGTAAACCGGGATTCCGAGTCTGATCGGGTCTTCCTGGGAGAAGGTATATCCTTTGTTGATCGCGAGAGCTTATCATGGGCTAAGTTGGGACACCCCCGCAGGGTATAATCCTTCGAAAGCCGTGCGTGCAGTTATAGGCAGATGGGAATTTGTTAATGTCCGGTTGTAGATAACTTGACACCTGATCCGAATTAAAACGCATCAACCGTGTGTGTAGTCGTGATGGTCTCTTCTCGGCGGAGTCCGGGAAGTGAACACGGTTTCTGGGTTATGTTTGACGTAAGTAGGAGTTCAGGATCACTTCTTGATCATTGCTAGCTTCACGACCATTCCGCTTGATCTCTTCTCGCTCTTATTTGCGTATTTTAGCCACCATATATGCTTAGTCGCTGCTGCAACCTCACCACTTTACCCCTTCCTTTCCCTTTAAGCTTTGCTAGCCTTGATACCCATGGTAATGGGATTGCTGAGTCCTTGTGGCTCACAGATTACTACAACAACAGTTGCAGGTACAGGTTGTGCGATGATCATGACACAAGAGCGATGCTTGCTTGTGTTGAGTTCTTCTTCTGCTTCTTCGATCAGGGGATAGGTTCCAGGTCGGCAGCCTGGGCTAGCTGGGTGGATGTCGTTTGAGTTTCTGTTTATGTTTCATCCGTAGTCGGATGTTGATCTTATGTATTGTGATGTTGTATTCGTGTGGCATCGATTGCCTCTTGTATGTATCCCCATCTATTATGTAATGTTGATGTAATGATATCCACCTTGCAAAAGCGTTTCAATATGCGGGTCTATCCTTGGTGGGACCTTCGAGTTCCTTTTGGATAGGGTCGCATATTGGGCGTGACAAGTTGGTATCAGAGCCTCGACCGACCCTAGGAGCCCCCCTTGATTGATCGTGTAGTTTGGCCATTGTTGAGTCTAGAAGGAAACTTTTTCGGAGTCTAGTTATATCGGAGAGTAGGAATTCTTTTTACTCCTCAGCCCCTTCGTCGCTCTGGTAAGGAATCTTGACGTAGGTGTTTTAAATTACTCCTCTTCCCTTTCAAATTTTCTTTAGGATCACGCAGTTGGTTTTCCGATCGTTGGTTCCTCAGCTCTTTTCATCTGGTGATTTTCTCGTCAAGTCGACTCGAGCCTCTTCATCTTTGAGTCCAATCCTCAGTTGTTTTCTTTCGCACCCACCCTCCCTTTTTCTTCTCGAAGCCGGAGTCCGTAATCGAGTATCCATCCTACTCGTGCAAAGTTTTTGCTCTCTCTCCTCAATGATTTCAACCGGTGTTGTATCTTCAAGATATTCTTCGATTTCCCCTTCCAAGTTGCCTTTGTTTTTCCCGCCCTCCCACCCTTTTTCTTCCCGGAGCCTGAGTCTCTTTCGACCATCTATTTCATTCGTGCGGAGCCTCTTCAGTCTTCCCTCAATTATTTTAACCGGTGAATTCTCGTCTCGTTCGTCATTCTTCATCCCTTTCTTTTTCCGGTGGACTCAATTCAAATTTTTCGGTGTTGATCGTATTCTTTCCCTTGGATTAAGTGTTCTCCCTGTTCGTTCGCCTCTCGCCAGTTTATCCTTCCGGAGTGCTTAAGACATCTCAGGAGATTCGTCTATGTTCCAATTAATTCGAGGTTGTCACCTCATTCAAATATTTCAATTGTTCCGGTGCTTCATTTATCTGTTCATCATCCTTTTCAACAGTGTTTTCTTTTAGTGGGCCCATAACCCACAGGTCTTTTCCCAGGATCTTACCTGACTCTTCTAATTCTCCCGGAGTTATTCTCAAATTCTTTCCAAGTGTGACGTAAGAATGGATTTCATCAGTCACATGCCTTCTCCAAGATCGCTTTCAAATTCTTTTCATTGTCGGCTCAACCCCTTCTCTTTTCATTCTCCTGAAGGATCTCAGTAATTTTGGTGCTGTTTCTCATCGTTATTTGAAGATTGAAGAAGAGTTTTTCCTTTAAACCTTGTCTGTCCTCTCGAAGATTTGTGGTTCTAGCTTCATGTTATCCTCGCGAATTACCCTATTTGTCAGAAGTTGTTTTTCAGTTTCTTTTCTTCGGAGGCCATCATTCCAGTCATCTTTCTCTATTTATCCCGGCGCATCTGTCAAGTATTCTTTATCAGCTCGTTGTCTCTTTGTTCTTTTGCATCTAAATCCCCTCTAACATATTTGTTCTTTCTAATTCTTCCCGGTGATTCAGCCCCTTTCATCAGTCATTTTCGAATTCTCACGGTGGTTCGTTCAAGATTCTTTTCCTTTGATTATCATTCCAATCCATTCGTTCTTTCCAGTCCTACCGGTGGTTCATGAAGAACTTCTCAACTTTGTGATATGTCACTTCTCAATCCTTTTCAAGAAGAATAAGTAGTATGTAAAATCCATTGCTTGTCATCAATTTAATTTGATGAAGGATAAGCATACAATAAATCTTAATCTTATTTCATCCAAGTGAGTAAATCCTTTCCTTCGGAGTTTGTTCTTGATGAATAAATTCTAGTTCCAAGTGTTTCCCATCTTTTATTTTCTGGAGTTCAAATTTTCTCGGCCATCTCATCGAAAACCTCCATCTAAGTCACCGCAAGCTTTAATCTTATTCTTTCATCCTTCATTCTATCTCATCATCCTTTTGTTACCGGAGTGCTTCATGGTGGTTCTTCATGATTTAATTCATTCTTCGAGAGTTCATCAAGTATCATTCCATCTGCTTAAGTTCGTGTTCTATTCTTTCCTTGTTCAACCGGAGTGCTGACTAAATCTTTTCAGTCTTATTCGTTTCTTATCTCGTTCTAACTGGAGTGGTTTCATAGTCTATCTGATTCCGTGAGCTTTCAATTCTCGTCATTCTCGTCGTTCCTCTCTTCTTCTCGAGTGCTCTCAATTCTTTTCTTCTTCTCTTGAGTTCTTGTTTCACCTCATCCCTTTTTCCCTTCCGTCTCGGTCCTAAGATCTCGGGACGAGATCTCTTTTTAGTGGAGGAGTGTTGTAATGCCCCGGATTCGTTGCGCCAGGTGTCTGCCAGTTATTCGCCGTGGTTGCCATGTCATTTGCTTGCGTGTTGCATTTTATCATGTCATCATGTGCACCTCATGTTGCATACGTGTTCGTCTCATGCATCCGAGCTTTTTCCCCGTTGTCCGTTTTGCAATCCGGTGCTCCTATGTCCTCCGGCGTCCCCCTCTTCTCTCTTTTCGTGAGTGGGTGTTAAACGTTCTCGGAATGGACCGAGTCTTGTCAAGCGGCCTTGGTATAGCACCAGTAGACCGCCTGTCAAGTTTCGTGCCATTTGGAGGTCGTTTGGTACTCCAACGGTTAACCGGGTAACCGTAAAGCCCCTCTCTCTTTGCAGACCAACACCCCTTCCAAACTGGCCCAAAACCCATCTAACTCCCGTCCATGCTCTCGGTCGTTCGATCACGATCGCGTGGCCGAAAACCGCTCCTTATTTGGACTCTCCTAGCTCCCTCTACCTATAAATAGGTCCTCCCCTCCATTTTTCGCGGATGAATCCCCCCTAACCCTAGCTTTTTCCCCTCCGCGCCGCGCCGGACACGTCCGCCCCCGGCCGGACATGTCCAGCCGCCGCCCCCGACCAACCGCCTCCCGCCATGTGTCGCCGCCACGCGTCCCAGCCAGCCCTCCATCGCCGCAACCCGTACGAGGCCCTAGGAACCCAGATCGGGGCCCGCCGGAGCCCATCGGGGCCCGGGGCAGCCCAGCCGCCACGCCCTCGCTCTCCCGCAAGCCCCAGCAGATCCCGCGCCGTAGTGCCTCGCCGCCCCGCCGCCGGGTCGCCGGAGACCAACCGCGGCGCCTCGACGGACTGCTCCACCACCGCCGCCGACCCAGGTCGCTGCTGCCCGCGCCTCCCTCTTCCTCCCCTTCGTCCTCCCTCTCTCTCACCTCGCTCTCCTCTCTTCCCCGCAGGGAACCACCGCCGTCGTCGCTTGCTGCCGTCGGCGTCCCCGCCTCGCCACCGGCCGGATCCGGTGCCCGGAGGCCCGATCTGCCCGTTCCCAGCCTCCCCGCCTGTCCCTGGCCTCACCAGACCTCGCCCCGCCGCCGGTGCCCTTGCTCTGCCGCCGCCGCCCTAGTCGGGGTCGAGCGCAGGAGCCGCTCGACCCGGCTTCCCGCACCGCGCCCACGTGGGCCACGTCGCCTCGCGGCCCGTCCCCGCACCATGCCTGGCCCAGCTCGCCGGCCTGCCTCCTCCTTCCTGGGCCAGCACAGTGGTGAGCCACCCGCCTAAACCCCACCTGTGCGTGATTTAGTTATCCCGCGCTCACTTTGTTTTTTTCCAGAAAAACTGCTAAGTCCCCAGATTCTAGTATTTTCATGCCATGTTCATCGCCTTGTATCTCTGCATTCGTAGCTCCGTTTCATGCGTGTAATATGTCAAATTGTTTGCCTCAACGAGTACTTCGTTTCATTCCATTGCACCATATTCATTTGAGCTCATCTTGATGCCTGACTCTTTGTTGCAAGAGTGCTTCATGATGTTTTCTGCTGTCTGTTAACAGAACGAGCTCATTTGTCATTTTTGCCATGATTGATGTGTGCATCCTATGAGGTTGATGTCTACATGTGTTTTGGTCTATGTTATGTCTTCTTTACAGAGGTGATTACCATGTATTTTTGTGATATCTGTGGTGACTAGCACAAGCATGCAAACTAGCCATCGTGATGTTGCTGATTTTAGTCCCTGTTCTGCTGTTATTTTGATGCCATGTAAACTTGATGCTACAAAGAGATCCATGCGTATTTTGAGATACTTCAGTAAGGTGTTTTGAACATATGGGTATTGTATATCCATTATTGGATCTGGTTGCAATTATGGAGTAGTCTAGCATGTCATTTGAGTGCTCTACTTTTGCTTTAAAATGTTTCCTGGCAGATTGTTTACATGTTATTCAATTTTGCCAAGGTTGTTGTAGTTGATCCTTGCATGCTATGAACTTGTTCTTGCCTTGGTTTGTTTCACAAACATGTCTCTTGATGATGCTATGCTTAACTTGTCATGCAATTACTTGTCGTGAGTGACTCAAGCTTGTTTAGTAGGATACTTGATGTTGCTGTTTTGCTAGGCTGAATCTGTTATTTCGCGATGCTATGTAAACCTGCTTCTACAAGTCATTCTATACATAATCTGGAAATGATCATTAAATATGTTTTGTTCTACATGTTATGCCCTATCCATCCATGGCCCTGGTTGCATTTACAGCTTGCTGTAGCTTGTTGTTCTCTTGCTCCAAAGTTGCTTTATAATATTGCTGTCAGCCTGTTAACATTAAGTTCAGTTGTTGCCATGATTGTTGTTAGTGTTCCATGCACCATATGAGCTTTCTATTGCCATGCTTAGCTTCACAAATATGCCTTCTTACTGTTGGTTGCCTTGCCATGCCATGTATTGCTCTGTAGTGAGTTGCACAACCTCATTTACATGCCTTCATAATTCTGTTTCTGCCATGTTTGAATCTGTATTATAACTTGCTATGTTTACATGGGTGCCATCATATTTTCTGATCCTTTTTGGCTTATGGTCAGTAAGGGACTTTTGATCTATGCATTTAGTAGATTCATGCCATGTCTTTGTTTGCCATGATAAGTTCCTGTAACATGTTGTTTGATAGCTCTAAACATTGCAACCTGATGTTATTTTCTGCAAAGTCTGAATTGTTATTATTTGCAATCTTGCCATGTGTGTTTGAGCATGTTCTAGTGATTTCTGGAGTTAGCTCAGTGTTCATGTTTTGTAATGCTTTACCTGTACTTCATGTCCATGCCTTTTATTATCATGTTGGGGTGCTGTAGCATGTTGTTTTGATACTTGCAATATGCCTAGTTGCTGTTTTGGACAGCTTGTCCTTTAAACTTGTATAGAGTGCATGTGTTGAATCGTTGCTCCGTTTTGAGTGTGCTCTATATGAATCTTGCTTGAATTTGCATGTAGCTTCATATTATCATGTTGCATCCATGTTTTGAGGTGTTTGCTTGATGTTTGGGTGCATTTTGCATCAATGCCATGTTTAACTTGTTTTGCTCATATCTTCTAGGCCGTAGCTCCGAACTAAATGAACTTTATATGTAACTTGACTAGAATCTCGTATAGATCATCTTTGTGCATCTTAACTTGCTGTTTAACAACTTGAACATAAGGTTTATTCAGATCTGGACCAATTTCGAAATATGCATATGAGGACTTACCGGAATTGTTATATGTTGTTCCCGGCCTCATTTAAACTTGCCTTGATGTGTTGCTCTTGTTTGCATCATCTCTTGCCATGAGTAGCTTCATGTAGCTTTGTCATGCATCATGCTTGTTGTGCATCATGTCTTGTTCTTGTGTGGTGTGTTTACCATGTTGTGTGCCTCCTCTTGTTAGTTCCTGTTTCGTTGCGATCGTGAGGATTCGTTCGTCTACGCTTGGTTCGGCTTCATCAGTTCGTCTTCTTCATAGACTCATTCTTCTTCCTAGCGGGATTTCAGGCAAGACGACCGCTACCCTGGATCTCAATACTATCATTGCTATGCTAGCTGTTTCGTTCTATCGCTTTGCTGCGCTACCTATTACCTGTTTATCAAGCCTCCCATATTGCCATGAACCTCTAACCTTTGACACCTTTCCTATGCAAACCGTTGTTTGGCTATGTTACCGTTTTTGCTCAGCCCCTCTTATAGCGTTGTTAGTTGCAGGTGAAGTTGAAGATTACTCCATGGTGGACAGGATTTTGTTGGGATATCACAATATCTCTTATATTATTAATGCATCTATATACTTGGTAAAGGGTGGAAGACTCGGCCTTTTGCCTAGTGTTTTGTTCCACTCTTGCCGCTCTAGTTTCCGTCATACCGGTGTTATGTTCCCGGATTTTGCGTTCCTTACATGGTCGGGTGATTTATGGAACCCCCTTGACAGTTCACTTTGAATAAAACTCCTCCAGCAAGGCCCAACCTTGGTTTTACCATTTGCCTCAACACCACCTATCCCTTTCCCTTGGGTCGGCCAACCCGAGGGTCATCTTTATTTTAGCCCCCCCGGGCCAGTGCTTGTCTAAGTGTTGGTCCGAACCGGGAAGACTGCGGGGCCACCTCGGGGCAACTCGAGGGCTGGTTTTACTCGTAGGATGACCTATCCGGTGTTGCCCTGAGAACGAGATATGTGCAGGTCCTATCGGGATTGTCGGCGCATCGGGCGGCTTTGCTAGTCTTGTTTTACCATTGTCGAAATGTCTTGTAAACCGAGATTCCGAGTCTGATCGGGTCTTCCTGGGAGAAGGTATATCCTTCATTGATCGCGAGAGCTTATCATGGGCTAAGTTGGGACACCCCTGCAGGGTATAATCCTTCGAAAGCCGTGCCTGCGGTTATAGGCAGATGGGAATTTGTTAATGTCCGATTGTAGATAACTTGACACCTGATCCGAATTAAAACGCATCAACCGTGTGTGTAGCCGTGATGGTCTCTTCTTGGCAGAGTCCGGGAAGTGAACACGGTTTCTGGGTTATGTTTGACGTAAGTAGGAGTTCAGGATCACTTCTTGATCATTGCTAGCTTCACGACCGTTCCGTTTGATCTCTTCTCGCTCTTATTTGCGTATGTTAGCCACCATATATGCTTAGTCGTTGCTGCAACCTCACCACTTTACCCCTTCCTTTCCCTTTAAGCTTTGCTAGTCTTGATACCCATGGTAATGGGATTGCTGAGTCCTCGTGGCTCACAGATTACTACAACAACAGTTGCAGGTACAGGTTGTGCGATGATCATGACGCGAGAGCGATGCTTGCTTGTGTTGAGTTCTTCTTCTGCTTCTTCGATCAGGGGATAGGTTCCAGGTCGGCAGCCTGGGCTAGCAGGGTGGATGTCGTTTGAGTTTCTGTTTGTGTTTCATCCGTAGTCGGATGTTGATCTTATGTATTGTGATGTTTTATTCGTGTGGCATCGTATTGCCTCTTGTATGTATCCCCATCTATTATGTAATGTTGATGTAATGATATCCACCTTGCAAAAGCGTTTCAATATGCGGGTCTATCCTTGGTGGGACCTTCGAGTTCCTTTTGGATAGGGTCGCATATTGGGTGTGATAATTTCCCTCTATGATATTCTTTGGCTTTAGTATATCTTAGGACAAAGTTGTCAGAAGTTCTATGCTTCATAACCAAAACATAATCTCCTTTTTGTTATTTGATTTGCATCATGATGTGTGCCCATATGTTCCCCTGTCACTTAAAAAAAATTTAATGCCTGATGCAACGCACGTGCATATACCTATCATGACAAATAAACCTTATCATGAAAGCATTTATGTACCTATTTAATTTGCGATGGTAGGGTGGCGCCAGGAACGGGGATCGGTGGTGCTGGTGTCGGTGTTGCGGTACAAGGCAGGATGCGGGACAGGACGGCCATCCGTGTGAGGCAGTCGGCGGCGAGGGTTTGTGGCATCAGGAGGAGCGCCCGCGACACCTCCAGATTCAAGGTGTTGGCCCGCGACACCTTCAGATATTTTAATCTATGTGGTCAAACGTGATGGCTTGTTTGCCTTTTGTTTGAGGTATTTAACACTCCAAATATATGCCATGTTAAACTATTTGCTCCGTATGTAGTCCGCGTTAGAATCTCGAAAAAGACTTATATTTAGGAATGGAGGGAGTATATAGCACCTGTATAAAAGCGCTTTCAGGCGTTATCTATCGTTTGTGATGCGGTGTAAAACTGTTGTATATTCTTAAACCACCTACTTTTATTTTGTGCATCAGATGAGTCAGTATAGGTCATTGAATTACATTTTTTATCTAAATACATTGCAATTAAAGTGGAATTCAATTTTTCTACACATCTAAAATTTGTCATGCATTATGTTTACATACACAATAAGTAAGTTTTTAAAAGGCCCGTGCCAATTGAGTAAGTCTTATTGGCGAGGAAAATAGGCTATGTGTGTGTGTGTTAGAGAGAGAGAGAGAGAGAGAGAGAGGAAGAGGGAGGGAGGAGAGTGTGTGTGTCAGGATTTGATGGTAAAAAAGGTCGCCAATGTCGTAATATTGAACCCTTAAAGTTAATGTGACCCCATTGCAATGCACGGGAGTTCTTCTAGTCTCTACTCCTAATAGAGCAGTTGGTGAATAGTTAGCCGGTTATTTATCGCTGGTTTTTTTTTCGTCTCACCACTTTTGTTGGTTTTATTTCGTTGGTTTTATTTCGTCTCCCTCCCACCTGCCTTTTCGCTTCACCACCCACATAAACCCATCAAATTAGTTACCATATATTCGTGCTTGATCTGGCAGGTGTCGATTCAATTTAATCATGTAAATATTTGATAAATAAGAATTCAAAAATAATACCATATACAGAAGATCACCTTCCAAACAAATCACCTCCCTCTCCAATTTATTTCTCCCACCAATCTCCTTCCATACTAATAAAGTACGCATTACATTCCTAACAAAGAGAGAAAATAAAAAAAGAACCCCCCACCCGCACGACCCCGCCCACGCCTCCAGTGCGCCGCCACCCGCCACCACGTTGTTGCGCGCCACCCCCACCTCCAGTGCGCCGCCTCCAGTGCCCCGCCACCCACCGCCACGCTGCTGCGTGCCGCCGGGCGCGGCGACGACGATCTCCGGCCAGATCCGGCTGAGGAGGCGAGTAGGAGTCGGGTCCTGTTCCGGGGACGGTGTGGAGATGATCTAGGAGGCGCGGGAGGAGGTCCAGCGGCGGGGCTTGAACTACCAGTTCTTGGCGGCGGCGTTCCTCGCCGGTTCCGAGCGAGCCAGCTCCGACAGATTCTGCGTCTTGCGGCGATGGTTGTGTTATCTCTGCAGCGGCAGTGGCGAGTCGGCGACACACAACTGGCGCCGCGCTCCGTAGGTCAGATTCTCTCATCCCTCATCCTGGGATACCCTGATCTCTCCCTGTGTCTGTGTGTGTGTGTGTGTGTGTGTGTGTGTCTGTGTGTGTGCAAGGGATCTTAATTAATTGTTTGCTTGGAGTTTAGGATCCAAGTACGCCCCTCTCTGTGGTGTTCACTGATTTCTTGGAGCAACAACGTGTTGTTGGAGTTGCCGAAGCATTAGGTCGAAGGAAAGATGACGATGAAGGACACACAGAGGAGTGTGAGCGGTGATGGCAGCAAGGTTACCGGCAGGTATGCATGCATTAACTGACTGTACAGTGTTCCTGTGTGATGCTACTAGTTTTAACGTTTGTACTGTGATGCCACTGGTAGTTTAAATAAATCTACTATCATTTGGGATGTGAGTGGTCACAACTTGCTGTGCTCTGGTGTTCGGCTCAAAATTGCTTTTGGAAATGATTCCTCTGAATAGACTACTTATGCTTGACATTTTACTTTTGTTACTTCTATTTGTAACTCAATTTTGGTATCCTGTCAAATTAATAATACTTTTTCTGGATATGGTAGTTGAGAATAGTTATGGTATATGGCGGAGTTATCCCATCCTCACCGATGACTCTTCCTCAGGGATTTTCTTAACTAGAGTTAGTAATGGGGGTATTGCAGACTGTTTTGAATTATGGGGCTATTGCAGACTTTAGAAGCTGAATTAAATTTTTGTGCAATTAGAAAAGGTGTATACAACTTGAATTTATTAGGTAGTATAGGAGAGATATGAAAGTTTAAAAGTGTCAGTCAGATTTGTGTGTTGTTTTGGGTAGTATTCAGTTTTGTTCCATCTTAGAGGCCAATAATGCACATGTGATATTATCTACATTATTCAGTTTATACGGCTTCCCATATTTCAATGGTTGTATTTTGCTAAATTGCCCATCTACTTACTGGAATTCTCACAAATAGAAGTGCAGTCAGAAGGTAAAAAGGAAGGTATGATATGTCTCCATTCACATGGTACTGAACTGTTAGTGATGCTTTGTGTTATTCTGCAGACTTGAATTTAGTTTCTATGATTCTTTTTCTGTTCATAGACGAGAGTATAGTCTGAAGGGAAAAAATGATATGCTCTCAAGTCTCAAGGGTGTGCAAGAACAGTGAGATTTATATTACTGAACATATTGTTAACAATTTGTTATTTTGCAGACTTGCTCTCAGTTTTTATTCTTGGCAGGTGATTCTTCATGATAATTTTTCGTAGAGGAACATTTTTGGTAAGCGTATTGTAATATTGACTCCCACCTTTTTATTTACACGTAAAGATAACCAATTGGAAATTTTAAATTTTAAATGTACATTTAACTTATTTTGTGAAATAACATCATGTGGTTCAGATAATTTGATTTCCCTCTATGATATTCTTTGGCTTTAGTATATCTTAGGACAAAGTTGTCAGAAGTTCTATGCTTCATAACCAAAACATAATCTCCTTTTTGTTATTTGATTTGCATCATGATGTGTGACCATATGTTTCCCTGTCACTTAAAAAAAAATGCCCGATGCAACGCACGTGCATATACCTATCATGACAAATAAACCTCATCATGAAAGCATTTATGTACCTATTTAATTTGCGATGGCAGGGTGGCGCCGGGAACGGGGATCAGTGGTGCTGGTGTCGGTGTTGCGGTACAAGGCAGGATGCGGGACAGGACGGCCATCCGTGTGAGGCAGTCGGCGGCGAGGGTTTGTGGCATCAGAAGGATCGCCCGCGACACCTCCAGATTCAAGGTGTTGGCCCGCGACACCTTCAGATATTTTAATCTATGTGGTCAAACGTGATGGCTTGTTTGCCTTTTGTTTGAAGTATTTAACAGTCCAAATATATGACATGTTAAACTATTTACTCCGTATGTAGTCCGCGTTAGAATCTCGAAAAAGACTTATATTTAGGAATGGAGGGAGTATATAGCACCTATATAAAAACGCTTTCAGGTGTTATCTATCGTTTGTGATGCGGTGCAAAACTGTTGTATGTTCTTAAACCACCTTCTTTTATTTTGTGCAGCAGATGAGTTAGTATAGGTCATTGAATTACATTCTTTTATCTAAATACATTGCAATTAAAGTGGAATTCATTTTTTCTACACATCTAAAATTTGACATGCATTATGTTTATATACGCAATAAGTAAGTTTTTAAAAAGCCTGTGCCAATTGAGTAAGTCTTATTGGCGGGGAAAATAGGCTATGTGTGTGTGTGTTAGAGAGAGAGCGAGAGAGAGTGAGGAAGAGGGAGGGAGGAGAGTGTGTGTGGGGGGATCTGACGGTAAAAAAGGTTACCAATGTCGTAATATTGAATTGTTAAAGTTAATGTGACCCTGTTGCAACGCACGGGTATTCTTCTAGTGTCTATAAAGCACGTTCTCTGACGGAGCGTTTTTTCATTTCGGGTTTTATTTCTCTACTACTTGCGGCTCACTATGCACGCTGGCTAAGACTGTGGGCCAGCGGACGACCACGATGGCCCAGTCTGCGAACAAGCGAACACAGCAGGGGAGCTCCTATACGGCGCATTAAGCGCCGGTACAGGCAACTAGCGCTCACTGTCGCTATCTGGTGGGCCGGCCCAGGAACACGCAGAGAAAAAACTCCCAAAAAATCTCCTCCAACAGGATTCGATCTCGCACCGTTTAGTTACGACGCAGCGTGCCTAACCAGTACATCTACTACAACCTAGTGATTAATTACAGCGCGAGATATTTAACAACGACACTAACCGCACTATTTCTGGTACAAACAATTTAGAAAGACGTGATTTTTTGGAAAAGAAAAAAATCGCGAATTAGAAAAAAGTTCATGTCTTCAAAAACATTCACCAAATTTTATAAAAGATCACCGTGTATTACATAAAATTTCATTGTATTAAGAAAAATGTTCATTGTATATTATGAAAATTGTTCACCTTTGCATATAAAAATGTTCGTCATGTATCATAAAAATGTTCATCGTATATTATGAAAATTTTCAACGTTTTTACTAAATGTTGAATGCATATTCAAAAATTGTTCGACACATATAATCATACTGTTTCAAAAATGTTCATCTTGTATTATTTAAAATGTTTGATGGATATAAAAAATGTTCAGGATATATATATATATATATATATATATATATATATATATATATTGATTTTTTCTATTTTGGTTTTGGTTATTCAATGAGTATACAATTGTTCACTATGTTTCTTAATTTTGTTCAGTATATATTACACAATGTTCAATGTGTATTCGCAAATTGTTCAACGTATTTTCACAAAATGTTCAGTACGTGTCCGAAAATTCGATGTATGGTGAACAATATTCAAATACACGTTGAACATTTTTTTAAAATACGATGTACTCCTTTTGAATGCACGCTGAACAAAATTTCTATACATGATGAACATTTTTTATACACACTGAACATTTTTCAAAGTTCATCAAATTTGACAATAGTTCATCAATTTTGAAAGAAAGTTCATCAATATGAAATAAAGTTACAAAATTGAAAAAAAAATCTCGCGCTTAGCAGAAAAGAAGAAAGAAAGAAAAAGAATAGAAAAACAGAAAAAAAAACTCTTTCCACGAAAACAGAAAATAGAAAAAGGTTAAAAGCCTGTCAGTTAACACGATTTGGTAGGTTAGCCTAGTGGTTTGGCAAGCGCGCCTGTAGTCGTGAGATCCCTGGTTCGAAACATGGTTCTCGCCATAAAGTTTTTTGCGTTTCCAAAATCAGAAAAAAGAAGTGGGCCGGCCCAGTGCGGCGCGAGGGTGTGCGCCCGATTGCATTTATGCCTAAAACGGGCGCTTAAGGCGCCGTTTAGGATTTGCCACGCAGCAGCAGCATCTGGAATGTTTTAGTACCACATCGCTCGGCTAGCAAGATTGTACGCGGCCTAAATAGCCCAGTGCTTACCCTTTCATTGCTGAGGACGCAGAGTTGATTCATCAGCTATGCCGAGGCAAAAGCAGTCGCTACGCACTTCTGGCCGGGCCGTATGGTGCGATGTTAGTCTTTTTTTCATTTTGCTAATATTTTTTACTTTTATTTTATTAGGCGTTTTTATTACTTTTATTTTTCTAATATTTATTTTATTGCTCATTATTTTTATTTCCCTAATATGTTTTCCCTTATTTACTCTAAGGCTCATATTTGAATGTTTTGCAGGTTGTGCAACTTCACTTTTCTTTTATTAATCTTTTTGTTACTTTTATTTTCCCTATATTACTTTTTTTAGCCTATCTTTTATTGCTCTTTATTACTTTTATTTCCCTAATTATTTTTCCCTTATTTGCTACTCTAAAGCTCACATTTGAATGTTTTGCAGGTTGTGCAATAAGTGCACATGTAAAGTCTAAAATAAAAGCTAGAAACTGAAAATAAACTAGCTTTCCTTTTCTTTTCCTAATATTTTCCTTTTCTTTTATTAGTCTTTTTTATTTTAATTTTCCTAATATTTTTTAATTTCCCTTACTAGTAGTTTTTATTATTTTTATTTTTCCCAAAAAATAATTCTTTTACTATTTTGCCGGCTATGCAACAGGTGGACATGTAAAGTCTAAAACTAAAAACTAAAAATAAACTAAGTCTTTTCCCTGTTCATAATATTTCATTTTATTTTATTAGTATTTTTAATTTTTACCTTCCTAATTTTTTCCTTTCTTTCCTAATTTTTTTACTTTTCGTTTACTAGTATTTATTTATTATTTTTTCTTTTTGCCATTTTTTCTTTTTTAATTTAATATTTTGCAGGTTGTGCAATTGTTGAACATGTACAGTCTAATATTAATACTAAAAATAAACTAAGGTTTTTTCCTTTTCCTATTATTTTCCTTTTCTTTTAATAGTCTTTTTTATTTTTGTTTTCATAATATTTTCCTTTTTTTAGTTTTCCTAATATTTTTGACTTTTCTGTTACTAGTCTTTTCTAGTCTTCTTTTCCCAATATTTTTTAATACAAAAACTCGATAGAGAAATGTAAAACTAGTGGAAACCAAAGAAAATTGTAATAGATAGGAAAAAACAATGAACAGAAGAAAACCGTATAGAAAACACACACACAAATGAAAACTGTAAAACACAAAAAAGATAGAAAGAAAAAAAACTGATCCAAACCAAAGCAGTGTAATTAATAGGCAAAAAGAAGAAATCACTAAACTCTACAACGAGCGAAAGAAAGAAGAAAGAACGAAACACGAGCAAGCAGCGATTGGGAAAAAAGTCCAACTAAATGGACCGGCCTAACAACTGCGCGATCAGAAAAGCTTCACATGAGCATGTCATACATCTCGCTGAATAGTGAGATATAGTCCTAGCGCTGAGGCACGGCCGAGCTTATCGAGAGACACGCAGCCGCCACACCGCCCTAGGCTAACCTTCTTAGCTAGAGTATTTGTAGTTGCTACAGTGACAAAAATAGGTACAGTATACAAAGGTTTTTACAGCAATGGCCCCTGTTGCATGGGGCCTGGCTACGCCTCTGCACACAGCCATGTAATTTGTGAACTCACTTCATCTAATATTGAAGCAACGCTAGACTCCAATCGTGCAACAGCCACATCGGTTTAGTTGTATAGTTGCACTCGTGCTTTTCTGTGGAACAACACTAGATTCCAAGCCCTCCTCATGAATCGGTGATGGTCAGTGAGTTGAATGAGGTTAGCTTCTGATGTAAAAAGTAATCGAGATGAAACAGAGTAATGTTGTTTTCTATAGAACTTCTTTATAAGTATCGCTGCATTTTGTAGTGAACTAATTCTAGAAGTAGTTCATCCCATGCACATCTGGACTAAAGAAACCTATACAATTTGAAGGACCTTGGCATTATTATTTCATTAATAGACAGACAATAGGAACCATGCAGTTGCATGAATAATAGCTTCGGTTGTAGCAACTACTAACCAACCTTAGTATGTTTCTTTGTTAGACTAGTTTTCTTTGTTAGACTTGCCTTATGAGACCATGATACGACCTACAACTCGGAATCAACCTTGGCGCAAGGACCAGTCATAATTAAGAGACAGAGAAAGTTGATAATATTTTTTCACAAACAACATTCAGAAAATAAGGCATAGCTCAAAACCCACCTTACCAACATTGTCTTCTTTATCTCTACTCCTAATAGAGCAGTTGGTGAATAGTCCGCCGGTTATTTTTCGCTGGTTTTTTTTTCGTCTCACCACTTTCGTTGGTTTTATTTCGCTGGTTTTATTTCGTCTCCCTTCCACCTGCCTTTTCGCTTCACCACCCACATAAACCCACCAGATTAGTTACCATATATTCGTGCTTGATCTGGCAGGTGTCGATTCAATTTAATCATGTAAATATTTGATAATTAAGAATTCAAAAATAATACTATATACAGAAGATCACCTTCCAAACAAATCACCTCCCTCTTCGATTTATTTCTCCCACCGATCACCTTCCAAAAAAATAATAAAGTACGCATTACATTCCTAACGAAGAGAGAAAATAAAAAAAGAATCCCACACCCGCACGACCCCTCCCACGCCTCCAGTGCGCCGCCACCCGCCACCACGTTGCTGCGCGCCACCCCCCACCTCCAGTGCACCGCCTCCAGTGCCCCGCCACCCACCACCACGCTGCTGCGCTCCGCCGGGCGTGGCGACGGCGATCTCCGGCCAGATCCGGCTGAGGAGGCGAGTAGGAGTCGGATCCTGTTCCGGGGACGGTGTGGAGATGATCTAGGAGGCGCGGGTGGAGGTCCAGCGGCGGGGCTTGAACTCCAAGTTCTTGGCGGCGGCGTTCCTCGCCGGTTCCGAGTGAGCGAGCTCCGACAGATTCTGCGTCTTGCGGCGATGGTCGTGTTATCTCTGCAGCGGCAGTGGCGAGTCGGCGACACACAACTGGCGTCGCGCTCCGTAGGCCAGATTCTCTCATCCCTCACCCTGATCTCTCTCTCTCTGTGTGTGTGTGTGTGTGTCTGTGTGTGTGCAAGGGATCTTAATTAATTGTTTGCTTGGAGTTTAGGATCCAAGTACGCCTCTCTCTGTGGTGTTCACTGATTTCTTGGAGCAACAACATGTTGTTCGAGTTGCCGAAGCATTAGGTCGAAGGAAAGATGACGATGAAGGACACACAGAGGAGTGTGAGCGGTGATGGCAGCAAGGTTACCGGCAGGTATGCATGCACTAACTGACTGTACAGTGTTCCTGTGTGATGCTACTGGTTTTAACGTTTGTACTGTGATGCCACTGGTAGTTTAAATAAATTTGCTATCATTTGGGATGTGAGTTTTCACAACTTGCTGTGCTCTGGTGTTCAGCTCAAAATTGCTTTTGGGAATGATTCCTCTGAATAGACTACTTATGCTTGACATTTTACTTTTGTTATTTCTATTTGTAACTCAATTTTGGTATCCTGTCAAATAAACAATACTTTTTCTGGATATGGTAGTTGAGAATAGTTATGGTGTATGGCGGAGTTAGCCCATCCTCACCAATGACTCTTCCTCAGGGATTTGCTGAATTAGAGTTAGTAATGGGGGTATTGCAGATTGTTTTGAATTATGGGGCTATTGCAGACTTTAGAAGCTGAATTATTTTTTTATGCAATTGGAAAAGGTGTATACAACTTGAATTTATTAGGTAGTATAGGAGAGATATGAAATTTTAAAAGTGTCAGTCAGATTTGTGTGTTGTTTTGGGTAGTATTAAGTTTTGTTCCATCTTAGAGGCCAATAATGCACATGTGATATTATCTACATTATTCAGTTTATACGGCTTCCCATATTCCAATGGTTGTATTTTGCTAAATTGCCCATCTACTTACTAGAATTCTCACAAATAGAAGTGCAGTCAGAAGGTAAAAAGGATGGTATGGTATGTCTCCATTCACATGGTACTGAACTGTTAGTGATGCTTGTGTTATTCTGCAGACTTGAATTTAGTTTCTATGGTTTTCTTTTTCTGTTCATAGACAAGAGTATAGTCTGAAGGGAAAAAATGATAGGCTGTCAAGTCTCAAGGGTGTGCAAGAACAGTAAGATTTATATTACTGAACATATTGTTAACAATTTGTTATTTTGCAGACTTGCTCTCAGTTTTTATTCTTGTCAGGTGATTCTTCATGATAATTTTTTGTAGAGGAACATTTTTGGTAAGCGTATTGTAATATTGACTCCCACCTTTTTATTTACATGTAAAGATAACCAATTGGAAATTTTAAATTTTAAATGTACATTTAACTTATTTTGTGAAATAACATCATGTGGTTCAGATAATTTGATTTCCCTCTATGATATTCTTTGGCTTTAGTATATCTTAGCACAAAGTTGTCAGAAGTTCTATGCTTCATAACCAAAACATAATCTTCTTTTTGTTATTTGATTTGCATCATGATGTGTGCCCATATGTTCCCCTGTCGCTTAAAAAAAATTAATGCCCGATGCAACGCACGTGCATATACCTATCATGACAAATAAACCTCATCATGAAAGCATTTATGTACCTATTTAATTTGCGATGGAAGGGTGGCGCCGGGAACGGGGATCAGTGGTGCTGGTGTCAGTGTTGCGGTACAAGGCAGGATGCAGGACAGGACGGCCATCCGTGTGATGCAGTCGGCGGCGAGGGTTTGTAGCATCAGGAGGAGCGCCCGCGACACCTCCAGATTCAAGGTGTTGGCCCGAGACCACCGAAGAGGGAGATGTGGTTAGTATTTCCAGGGGGAAAAAGAGAAGAGGAACAAGAACGACGACCATCTTGGGTTCCAGGTACGATGGAGCCGGCAGCGAAGCGCATGGCGCTTGCAAACATGATACTTTCTTTCTTTTTCATATTGTGCATGATTCAGATTTATGACGAGGACACAAGCAAATTTATAGCATCCGTTGTGATGATACAAGAGAAGTAAGCATAGATGCGTATTTTGTTCAATGTGATGCTACATGAGAGAGCTCGGCCTATGCTGCCAACTGATCTGCGGCGGCGCAGAAGGAGATTTCAAAAGCAGGGCAAGCGAGAGTGATTGTTCTATTGATGATCAGAGGGAGGGCTTGGCAAGAGAGATTGAGGAAGCTCTACTACCTCGATCTTGGCATAGAACCTGATGGCATCATGCCCAGGTAAGATTCTTCTATGTTCCAACTCTGGCACTCGTTGGTCTTTTACTATCAGAGCTTACAAAATCTTAGATGCTGCCTACAAAAGGCTGAGACACAATATTTTGATTGCAGATTGTATATTCTTCAGTAATATGCAAAGACTAAGTGAGAAACACAATGTTTTGATTGCAGTCTTGCAGACAACATTTTGTTCAGCAAGTAGATGCCTTCCTATGCATGTATATCCTGACTGGATTGTCAGCCATTATCGAAAAGAAGCAGGAGTCCGACTTCTCCTTTTGGTATTGAACATAATCACATGTGTTTTGATTGGACTCTTCCTTAGGGTCTTCTTTTTTTATTTGGATTCTTTTTTTAGTCTACCATAAGATGGTTACCGAAAACCTTGTGGTTAGTCTACCATAATATTACGCAGCTAAGTTTTTTAATAGAAAGGCATTGATCTATCTGTAATTTTTTCAGAATGATATGTGACATGTTAAACTATTTATACATGGTAATATTTATAAGTAACGCTAAATTTTTAAATCTCATCTGTTAATATGTGAAATTTATGGTTCAGATATTTTAATCTATGTGGTCAAACGTGATGGCTTGTTTGCCTTTTGTTTGAAGTATTTAACACTCCAAATATATGACATGTTAAACTATTTGCTCCGTATGTAGTCCGCGTTAGAATCTCGAAAAAGACTTATATTTAGGAATGGAGGGAGTAGATAGCACCTGTATAAAAACGCTTTCAGGGGTTATCTATCGTTTGTGATGCAGTGCAAAACTGTTGTACATTTTTAAACCACCTTCTTTTATTTTGTGCATCAGATGAGTCAGTATAGGTCATTGAATTACATTTTTTTATCTAAATACATTGCTATTAAAGTGGAATTCAATTTTTCTACACATCTGAAATTTGACATGCATTATGTTTATATACGCAATAAGTAAGTTTTTAAAAAGCCCGTGTCAATTGAGTAAGTCTTATTGGCGGGGAAAATAGGCTATGTGTGTGTGTGTTAGAGAGAGAGGGAGAGAGAGTGAGGAAGAGGAAGGGAGGAGAGTGTGTGTGTGAGGATTTGATGGTAAAAAAGATCGCCAATGTCGTAATATTGAAATCTTAAAGTTAATGTGACCCGTTGCAACGCACGGGCGTTCTTCTAGTATTTTGGTAGATCGTTGATCTCTTTGAATCTAGACCCCAACCACCATGAATGTGTCGCTGACTTAGAAAACAATGACTTGAGATCTCAACATGCATTTCAACCTATGAACAAGGGCACAATATTCTACCAACTAAGAAGAAATCAAAAGATAAAATGAGCAAAGCTAGAGGATTAACATACATCTCCAGTGACGAGAATAATTCTATAAAGCAAAAGAAAAGTAGAGCAAGGTATCAAAAGACTCAGCCTGATGCCACCTAAATTTACTTGTTCAATCCTCACCCGGACCAATCTTGAAACTAATTTCTTGTTGCACAAATATGAACAGAAGGAATCAAACAAATAAAAGAATTATTGGCAATTAAGAGTCTACGACTGACACATAATCTTGGTGCTGATAGCAGACTGGCCTTTCTTTTTAAAGAATTTTAGTACCAAAGTTATCAAATGGAAACTTCTAACTTCTGAGAGAACAATACTTGTTTTTTCATAATGCTCAAGTATGTTTGCCTTCTCATCTAGGAAACGAAAAGAAACAAAGGAAAGTGAACTTTTCTGGTCACTGAAATCATTTACATTGTAAACAAAAAATATAGTCTTCGTACAACTATCTTATCTAAAAAAAATTATATATTTAATTGAAGGTGTGTCTAGAAGACGATTAATTAAGCCTAACTAATCGATAATATTTTTACCAACCAAGTGAACTCCGGGCCACTATCCTTCAGCTCCGCAAATACTTCCATTGTCTTGCTAACGTCATCGATGTCCGATCTCAACTTATGCGCCTGCATAGGTTCCGACGCGTCCGCTCTGTGAATGGCTGAATGGAACCCTCTCAATTGATCCGAAGAAACTGCTGATAATTTTGTACACCTTGTCCAAATTCACATTATTCTGCGTCGGGGGCTTCACGAGATCCTTCGTGTAAACACTAATGTACTGTTGAGATTACTATTGTACTTTCTCATCCATTGTTAGTGA
>NC_041391.1:624182579-624217287 GCF_002162155.2 Triticum dicoccoides
AATGTTGATTTTGTCTTTTTGTTTACACTATTCATGCCAGATTTCACTTTTTTTTTCTTAATGTGTATTTCGAGTTTGGACCTGAATTTTTTAGGGGTTGTAGCTATATTCCTTGCGAACATTCACATTGTTTTTCGATTTTTTTTTGAAACATTTATGAATGTTTTTTTTTTAACTTGGAACATCGGGAGTACCCCAAGAATGGGAGTCCTGATACTTTCCCATGGAATGGGTGTGGTTCACACGAGCTACGTGATAAACCACCCACTGTCTTCTGACCTTGACAATCGGGGGGGATTGGATGATTTGCTCCACTTTACAAGGGGTTGGATGATTTGCCCTTTGATTGTCTCAATGATAGTGGCCCCGGGCCCCACCTGATAGCCTCTGAGGGGGGGCAAATTATCCAATGAAGAAGTAAAGTGGGGTAAAATATCCAATTTCTCTGACAATCGGATAGTAGCCGGACTCTCGCACTGCAGGACTGCCCCGCTCAGAAATTGCTTCGCCTTCTCCTGTGCGGACGGCTACACCACGCCGGTCGACGCCGCTCCGCCCCGCCCCCGCCTCCCTCCTCCTTCAGCGTCGATACTCATCCGGCCTCGCCCACCGGCGGTCCTCCCGGCCCTGTCTCGCCGTCCTTCCGCGTCCCGCTACAGCCTCATTCGGCCGGTCGCACCGGGCGCCCCCCAGGTGCTCGTCGAAACGCCGCAGAGGCGTTCGACCGCCCCCAAGCGTGCCAGGCGCGTCCTCGGCTGCTCTCGCGGCGGCGGACCGGGTCCTCATGGCGCAGGCCAAGCGGTACGTGCTGCGGCTCTTCATCTCGCTCAAGTACGTGACGGCCAACGTGGTGGACCGGCAGAGCGGCCGCGTCGTGGTCACCGCCTCCACCGTCGAGAAGCCCCTCCGGGACGGGCTAGAGTGCGGCCGCGCCTGCAACGCCAAGGCGGCCGCCGCCGTCGGCGAAGTGCTGGCCATGCGCCTCCGGGTGGACGGCCTGGCCCACGAGCCCATCCACGCTGACGCTGCCAAGGAGGTCGAGAAGAAGGGCTTCAAGAACCGCACCAAGGTCTGGGCCATCCTCAACGCGCTCCGCAGCCACGGCGTCAACCTCCACGTAGACGACAACGGGGACCATAGGTGGCACGTCTGATGAGCATCAGTGCGTCCCTCCAACTCTCTGCCCTCATGCTCCTTCTAAACGTAAGATGCTACAAATAAGGTGCAGGTGTTTGAGTGCTTTCAGTGCTTTGAATTCAACATGATATTTGATGTTGCTTCACTGTTGTAGTTCTCTGCTCCCAGCTAGTTGTATCCATGTTTCAAGTATGAACATCTAATACTTTGCCTTGTTGCAAGGTCACCGCTGAAACATGACTTGTATCTAAACAGAGGTAACTCTGCAGTGTTCCTGAATAAGATTTCAGTAAAATGAAATGAAATGTGGTAACGAATGTACCAAAGGATCAAGTAGGGTAACTGCTGTTGTGGCATGGAAATTTACACTCCATGACTTGTTGACACTTCAGACAAACAATACATCAGTTTGCTTTGTTGCAAGATCACTGCTGAAACTAAACTTGTATCTAAACAGAGACAACTCTGCTGCGTTTCTGAATCAGGTTTCAGTAACATTTAAATGAAACAGAGATAACTCTGCAGTGTTTCTGAATCAGATTTCAGTACGCTTTAAATGAAATGCATTTACAGATATACCAAAACATCAAGCAGGATAATAGCTGTAATGGCAGGAAATTTACACCCCATATGGCTTGTTGACAGTTGTAACAACAATGCAATAACATTAGGCTTCAGAGATGCATAAAAACCTCAAGAAAGTTTTATTTTGGAGACTAGGCAGCAACAAGTTTTACACCGGCGGACCATTCTCATGCTATAGAGTATAATAATGGCGAAAAGCGTGGTCAGCTCACTCATATAGTGAGCCGACTGAGTGATTCTAGTTTCTTGTACGCGTGGAGCTGGATCAGAGCACCATCTAGGAGAGCCTTCTTGCCATTGCTGATCACTTCTCTTGACTGTTTGAGCTTACACCTGGCAGCAGTCAGCTCATTCTTCAGGTTCCTCATCTTCAACGTATCCCTGGCCTTGTCGAGGTCCCTGATCTTCTTCTCAATCATATGCAGATCCTTGTGGTCAGAGTGAACTCTTGACGTCGGTAGAGCCCTGGACAAGTGTTGCGGTAACGGTGGAGCTGAAGGCGGTGTGTCCCTGCTTCTTTTCTGCAAACAAGTAAGTAGCAGTTTAGTCCTAGTTGTGGAAGTAATTGTTGAAATAGGAAACAGTTCACTCCCTTAAGTGGTGAAAACTGGCAGCGGTTCAAGTTAAGTGTTTGGACATGTAGAGCTTCATCTTGTTTTCTTTTTCCCCTGTTTCAAAACGGTTTATCCCAATACCACCTTTTCTGGTTTCTGTTTCATGCAAGGTGTTTGTATCATCATTCTGGCAAGAACAGAGTACACATGATCCTTGTCGCCGTTTACAGAGGATACCAAAGTACAATACATATCACAGCTCCCCATTTGGCTACTACACAAAGCTTCCTTCATTCTGCAGTACAAGTACTCCCTCCGTTCGGAATTACTTGTCGCGAAAATGGATGTATCTAGACATATTTTAGTTCTAGATACATCCATTTCCGAGACAAGTAATTCCGAACGGAGGGAGTAGAAAAGAGGGATGCATACCTGCTTATTACGATTGTCAGACGGTCGACGAGGGCGGACAATCTTGACGTCCTTCCTTGTCTTCCTCTTGAGCCACTGGCAGAGCTCCGCTGGGTCCACCTTCCCCGCCACGGCCACGACCCCAGTCCCGACGTCTCCCACCGACGTTTCAACCCCTGTCAAACCAAAAAGTCAAGCAGAAAACAGGTAAACCAAGCAAGATGGGTCAGGCGCGTACCTGTGAAGGTTCGGATGGCGGCCATGGCCTTGTCGATCTTGTCGATGCAGCCCATGCACCGGCACTGCATGTCGACCTGGAGCCTGAACCTGATGTGCGTGTGCTTGGCTCCCTCCTGCCAAGAGCCAGATTAAGCTCGTCATGCACGCCTGAGGCCATGTTGTGTTAACTGAAGGTGGTTTAGGCAGATTTTGACTTGCAAGATTTTACTTATTTTTATGTTTGCGGGGATTTGCAAGGAACTTAATCCCCCTCAGGCCCCGCTTCACCAGCCCTATGTGATTTCCAACTGAAAAAAACGACGGACTGATGTCTGTATATTTTACAGGTGTAGAAGCGTGGAAAACGACAATCCAATCAGGCCCTCAATCCTCACCAAAACCGAGCAAGATGGGGGCAGCAGAATCCATGGAAGAATGAGGAGGACGAGGAGAAGGAGGAGGTGAGAGTACTTCCTTACCGTGGCCATGGTGACCGGCTGGGCACACAGCTTGTCTGAGTGGTCACAGATCGTGTGGGGTTTGGTGGAGGTCGAGGGTGGGTGGTTTAAGTAGGCGTGCCATCACTCTCGGTGGCCAATTAAGCGCTCGGATGTCGGATTGGATGGGCGGTGCCGTGAAGGAGCGATCGTTTGTGACCTTCACCCCTGGTTCATACTCCCTCCGTTCGGATTACTTGTCACAAAAATGGATAAAAATGGATGTATCTATAACTAAAATACATCTAGATACATTCATTTTTTAGACGAGTAATTTCAAAAGGAAGAAGTATTAGTCAGTGCTGTGTAGTAATCGTCAAACTTGATCTTTGGACAAGACAAATGGTGTTTTAGTTCTCCTTCGTCACTGATTTCTCCACATCCCTCTTGACTAATGCCTTCCTTACCGTGGCCATGGTGACCGGCTGGGCACACAGCTTGTCTGAGTGGTCACAAATCGTGTGGGGTTTGGTGGAGGTCGAGGGTGGGTGGTTTAAGTAGGCGTGCCATCACTCTCGGTGGCCAATTAAGCGCTCGGATGTCGGATTGGATGGGCGGTGCCGTGAAGGAGCGATCGATTGTGACCTTCACCCCTGGTTCATACTCCCTCCGTTCGGATTACTTGTCACAAAAATGGATAAAAATGGATGTATCTATAACTAAAATACATCTAGATACATTCATTTTTTAGACGAGTAATTTCAAAAGAAAGAAGTATTAGTCAGTGCTGTGTAGTAATCGTCAAACTTGATCTTTGGACAAGACAAATGGTGTTTTAGTTCTCCTTCGTCACTGATTTCTCCACATCCCTCTTGACTAATGCCTTCCTTACCGTGGCCATGGTGACCGGCTGGGCACACAGCTTGTCTGAGTGGTCACAGATCGTGTGGGGTTTGGTGGAGGTCGAGGGTGGGTGGTTTAAGTAGGCGTGCCATCACTCTCGGTGGCCAATTAAGCGCTCGGATGTCGGATTGGATGGGCGGTGCCGTGAAGGAGCGATCGTTTGTGACCTTCACCCCTGGTTCATACTCCCTCCGTTCGGATTACTTGTCACAAAAATGGATAAAAATGGATGTATCTATAACTAAAATACATCTAGATACATTCATTTTTTAGACGAGTAATTTCAAAAGGAAGAAGTATTAGTCAGTGCTGTGTAGTAATCGTCAAACTTGATCTTTGGACAAGACAAATGGTGTTTTAGTTCTCCTTCGTCACTGATTTCTCCACATCCCTCTTGACTAATGCCTTCCTTTTGCATGACGATATGTCATGGACAAAAAAGGTGGGAATATATGATGGGCTAGACACCATGGCCACGAGACCTCCTAAGCAGGGCCTTAAGCGCCGGCATTCCCTATTTGACGCTTCAGGCGGCCGTTTCTATTGTTTTTGCAAACGGCCGCTCACACGCGTATCTAGTTGGGCCAGCCATCTTTCTTTTTTTTTCCTTTTTCTTTTAACGGGCAAACAACCTGCGTTCATGGGTGTGATTCGAACCGCGACTTCCTGGTTATATGCATGCTCCGCTAAGCAACCCAGCCACCTCACATTTGTGTTTACTTACAACATTTCATTTGTTTTCTTCCTTTTCCTTTTTCTCTTCTTTCTTGGAACGATTTTGTTTGATTTATTTCTTTTTTTTTTCTGTTTTCCTGGGACGGTATTGTTCGGTTTTATTTTTTATTTTAGTAAATGTGTGCACTATTTTCAAAAATTGATAAAAAATTCAGAATATATGAACTTTTTTCAGACTCGATGAATTTTTTTCAGACTCGATGAATTTTTCCAGATCCGATGATTTTTTTCCAAATTCGATAAACTTTTTTCAAAATCTGGAACTTTTTTAAAAATTCAAGAAACTTTTTTTAAAGATTGAAGAACTTTTTCCAAATGGATGAAGTTTTTTGAAATTCAATGAACTTTTTATCAAATTCGATGATCTTTTTTCAAGATTGATGAACCTTTTTTTAAGATTGATGATTTTTTTTAATTAGATGGACTTCTTTTTTAAAATCCGAACTTTTTCAAATTTGAAGATTTTTTTCAAATTCGCAAAAACTTTTTCAAAATTGATGATTTTTTTCAAATGGATGAACTTCTCTCAAATTCGATGAACTTTTTTCAAAAACATTGATTTTTTCTCAAATTTGTTAACATTTTTTGAAGTGTGTGATTTTCTTTTAAATCCATGAACAATTTTTAGTTGCTGAATATTGTGTGATTTGAACGTCTTAAGGAAGATCTATTGAGCATCAGTGGGCGGTTAACGGGGAAAACAATGTTCGGATGTAATATTTGAACTTCTCTAAATTTGAGCTACTGCTGCATGTGGCTATTTGAACGTTTGTACCCTTTCTATACGGCTATTTGATCGTGCAAACTTGAAGAAAAATGAGGAAGGGCTGGATGTATGCGCCTACGGTTGGATGGCGACCTCCCGTATCCATGTCTGCAGACTGCCCCACCCCTCCCCTCCCCCTTGGGTCTAGAGACAGATGCGGGAGGAAATTTGCGGGTTACCGTCGGAGATGCCCTTAATCTCGTAATCTTTCAGATACTCGACAAAACACCTATGTGGCGACTATGACTTCCGGAGATTGAAGCCGCATGTCATCCCTCCAAGGGCTCACATGACATCCTATTTTGCGTAAACCATCTTCGATACTTTTGCCTACCTTGCAATACATAGCGATTTTTTTGCGGGTTGCAATACATAGAGATGACCTCATTGTCATCCCATCACACTGAATACACCCCGTCTTTAGGAAACCTGTTACACTATTAAATTATATGTGCTTTGCACGTTAGGAAATATATAATAGCAGGGGAAATGCATTCTCGACATTTTACTTCCTTCCTACAAATCATATTAGACAGGACCCAACTCTATAGAATCTGGATTGTTCCATTGCTTTATTTTATTAGAGAATCATATTCTTCGCATGGGAAAAAGATACTTCCAAAATAATATGAGACGATAGTGGGGTCTCAATTAAAAGGCCACATGGAAGAATCTTGTGAGATGAAAACTTTATCCAATGGACGCTGTTATTCAGATTTGTCGTCTCTCAACCGTTGGATGGAGCATATCCAATGGTTGATATTAAAAGTTATTGTGACATTATATAGTGGTATAGATATTGGGTGGGCATTGTAGTAGTAGGTGTGATTTCTCTCCACGCCATGTCACCCAGCACATGACATCATGTGCATCCACCCCCTTTGAGCAGTTCCACCCCAAGAACAAGGAATAGTCGTTGAAGCTTGCCATCTCCGCCCACTTGGTGTCAATGTCAATGAGCTTGAAGGCCTTGAAGAAAGGCTCGCGGTTGGGTTACTAGGAGGTCATTACCACCATCGACAGATTGCCTTAGGAACTCAGAGATATACGTGGCTTGTGACCAAGATCCAACAATGAATACAACAAGGGTTTTACGACCAAGATCCAACTCATACAACATAAGCGACTAAAACTTAGGCAAGTAAGAACAACAATTGCCTTAAGAAGGCTCGAAGTAAAAGAAATGACATCGATAACCCTACCAAGACCACTATTTGTAGGATAACCGACTAAGGTCGTCCATCATCATAGGTGCATGGTGATTGCAAGTTGGTCTCTATAAGTGTTTGTTATAGCAAGTTGAGTACATGGTGTACTACACAAGTCTTATTACCATGGGTTCTCACACTAATAATAAATTAGGTATGGAAGGGATAAATGGTGAAGCTGCAAGCATCTAAGCATCACACTACAACTTACATCTAATAGAACTTGATGACCCATTGTGCCATTGGGATGTAGACCGACTGCAGCCCCGAAGTAAAGTGAACTATTTAAATGAAAGTTAAGTGAACTATCTGAAACATAAAATGAAAGTTAAAAGAATTATCCAAAACATAAAATGGAAGTTAAGTGTACTATTTGAAGAGACCAACTACAACCATCGTCGCAAAAACCAATTGCACTCAAGCAGCAAAACAACTAATACAACCAAAAATTTAGAACTATTTGAAGGATGTTTCTCGTGAATGACCTGCAAGTAATTATGTTCATATTGTGTTTGTATATGCCTTGTATATTTACCAACGACAAACATTGTTGCACATGTCCTTCTTTGGCCGTCTAGGGCAACCCAACAGTCGGGTCGATAGAAAGGTCGACTGCACCCCCCACGGTACATAACCTGAACCATCGAAATCATAGACTTCTACTCGAATCGGCTGAGGTGACCCAATACCATCCGGGCAGACCACAAAGTCCAAATAACGGGCAGACATATGAGAGCACGACATTTTTCCAAGGGGGGACACAATGCCAAGTGGCGGTGGCGCAACCCAACAACTACCTAGCAAGAACAAAACAGCCTGGCAGGATGTGACCGACTCGCACACCGTTCCAGGAGATCGTGCATGCCCAACATGTTTTGGGATGTGAGCTCGGTCTTTCAACGCTGCGATCTGGCCAGATTGGTTGTTTTGGGATGTCTTTCCAGACTTTCAAAACCAATTTTGTGAAGTCAATTATACTGATGAGCCAGAGATGAAATCTTCTCTGCCTCCATTAGTTCATTGTTTTACTAATGTGGCACATGGAGTCTTAATGGAGAGGGGATAATTAAAAGCAGCCTACATCATTCTATTAGTTACATAAGATAATGGTAGTAGATGTTAAAGATATATTACACCCTTGATACTCAATAGGCCACTCTTGCTATTAGTTTAACCACAAAGGTGTGAATGAGTATACAAATGGATTGACGTAAGGGTGCCTTATATAAACCAAAAATTCAGGTGAAATATTTGAAGGATGTTTCTTGTAAATAGTCAGCGAGTGATTATGTTTGTATTGCGTTTGTATCTGCCTGTATATTTACCAACAATAGACAACTACGGCCGTTTCCCATGCCCTTCTGTGGCCAGCATAGGCAACCCAACAGCCGAATCGACCGAAAGGCCGACCACACCCCCACGGCACATGACCAAAACCATAGAAACTGGGGACTCCTCCTCGGAACAATTGAGGTGACTCGGGACCATTCAGGAAGACCATAGAGTCCAAATACTGTAGAAAAGCACGATATCTGACAAAGGGGACGCAATAGCAAGAGGTCGTGCCACAACCCGACAACCACCTTGTAGGAAAAAAATAGACCAGCATGATATTTTTTTTCGAGAGTACGCCAATGGCGTACCATATTTTTATAGAAGAGAGCAAAATATTTACAAGAATCTATTGGTCGATGCGAACATCAACCTCCGGAGCTCCTACACCAACAATTACACATAGATCAATGTCTCACAAATCTATCTAGTCCTCCTACTCCTACACTCGCTTGCCTCCAATCGAAAATGTCCTCTAAGATCCAGCTAACTAGTTCCCTTGGTCCTTTGCGTTGCTCTGGCTGGTTGAACACTCTGGCGTTCCTCTGCTTCCATAAGGACCAAGCCACTCCAATGACAAGAGAATCAAACCCTCTCCTGTCCTTCCCCTGGTAATCTGTTCTTGTAGTGCTCCACCAAGCCTCCCAGGTTTCTTGGACTTCCGGTGCATGATTGTTTAGTCGTAGTGTGTCGAAGCAGGTATGCCAAACTTCCCTCGCATAAGCGCATTGCACCAAGATGTGCTCAACGTTATCCTCCTCCTACGAACAAAGAAAGCACTCGGACGTCTCATCTTGTAAGCCGTGTCGCGCACGTCTGTCAGAGGTCCACAACCGATGCTGTCCGGCCAACCAAGCAAAGATCTTACATTTCAGAGGCTCCCAACTCCTCCAAATCGCCTCCGCCATCGGGGCACTGATCCCCCTTGGCATAGTTGCTTATAGGTGGATTTTGTAGTGTATTCTCCTGATTTCTCATGAGGCCAAATGAACTTATCATTTACCAGGTCGTCTCTTTGCACCATGGCAATAGCATGCCTAAGATGCACAGATTGTAGCAGGGCACCCATGGAGTATTGCGGTGGCACATCATGCATCCATCTTTCTCCAATCATGGCCTCCTCTACCATTCTTGCATTCCTCGTTTTGGTGTCAACCGCACTGACCAGTGTAGGGGCAATGTCTTGTACTGCAAAACCATGGATCCATCTATCTCTCCAAAATACAACCTTGTCCCCCTTTCCTACTTCGATCTTGACCAAGCTATCGAACACCATCCTCGCATCCTCATCCACCAAGAACTGAAGTCCCTGCCACGGTCTCCGATCATCCGTGCGCCACAACCACTCCCAACGCACCCTCAGGGCGATGGCTTGCAACCCCAGGTTCTTCACTCCAAGCCCTCCAAGTGTCAGAGGTTTGCATATTGCATTCCACGCTACAAGGCACTGACCTCCATGAGCCCAATCTTTGCCCGCCCAGAAAAAAGCGCGCATCCAGCTATCCATATCCTCGAGCACCCAAATTGGCGGCTTCATCACGAGCAGTTGGTGCACCGGCCTTGCTGCAATGACGGATTTGACCAGAATGAGCCGACCTGGCCGCTGCATGAGCCCTCTCTGCCATGCAGGAATAAAGTGCCGAACTTGATCAAGAAGAGGTTGCCATTGAGCTTTAGTCAGAGTTTTGATAGCCAACTAGAGTCCTAGGTAGCGACAGGGGAACTTGCTAATGGGGCATTGGAGGAGGCTCTGCACGCGTGCTCTATCATCGGCATCATTTGTGATGAGAATGGCAGAGGATTTGCTGTAATTTACTCTCAATCCGGAAGCTTCTCCAAAGATTTCCAGGGCACACCTCACAAACTCCAAATCTTGCGTCGATGGCCTTACAAAGAATGCCTGATAATTGTTGCATGGCCGATATCCCAGTGTAGTTGCTTAGGACTCCTACTTGTAGTGCTTTAGTAATGATCGCAGTGAGTGCCTCCATGGCAATGATGAACAACAGAGGTGAAACCGGATCACCTTGCCGAAGCCCTTTGGCATGCCATATCCTTCTCCCAGGTGACCCATTCACCAACACCTTTGTGCTCGCAGTCTGCAGCAGGGTTGCGATCCAGTTTAGGCAAGTGCTTCGAAATCCCTTCACTCTGAGCACTTCAAACAAGAACGGCCTCGATAGCGAATCAAAAGCACGCGTGATATCGAGCTTCAGGAACACTCCCAGATTCTTCCTAGCATGAATTTTCCTTGCCAATTGCCTCACAAGCAGATAGTTATCATGCAGATTCCTCCCTCTGATAAAAGCCGATTGGTTAGCACTGACCAGATCGAGCATGCGCCTTCGCACTCTGTTAGCCAGCAACTTTGCAAACAACTTAGAAAAGCTGTGTGGCAAACTTATTGGCCTGTAATCTCCTACTTCGATGGCGTCTGGCTTCTTAGGAATTAGCACGATGAGCACTCTATTTAGCTTGGCGAATCCGCGGTGATCACCCACCTCCAGCTTGGATAGTGCAGCCATGATGTCATATTTGATGATCTGCCGGGAATGCTGATAGAAAGCTGTCGTGAATCCATCAGGTCTAGGTGCACGATCCGGGTGCATCTCTTTGATGACTTGCCACACTTCCTGTTTTGAGAATGGCACTTACAGCTCCGCCAGGTCGAGTTCCTCCATGCCCAAGTAACCTAGATCAAGTGTGAGTTGTCTTGCTCGCGTAGTACCTAGCAGGTTCTGAAGGGCCTCCGAAAAAATTTGGTCTTTTCATTCTTGCTCGGTTGCAATCTCGCTTCCCTGCTTAACTTTTGGAATGAAGTTTTTCGCTCTTCTGCCATTAGCAATAGCTTGGAAAAATTTAGTGTTGGCGTCCCCCTCACGCAACCATGTGTATCTGGACCTCTGGCGCTCGATTGTCCTCTCCAAGGAAGCTAATCCCAGCAGCGCATGTTTTAGGGTCCTTCTCAGCCAGCTTTCCAACTCTGTGAGAACTCTTGTGTCCATGGCTTGATCTAGTCGAAAGATGACCAGAGTTGCGACTACCATTTGCAGCTTAATATTACCCACCTTCCTCTGGCCCAGGCTTGTAATGCGGCACCTGTGTTCCTAAGTAACATGTCCAACCTCTTAAAAGGATCCATGATCGCAGGGTCACACACCCACGCCTCCCTCAATGTTTGCTCAAAACCTTCAAGTTTTATCCAGATGGACTCAAAACGAAATATTTTCTTAGGCCAGAACGTGGCTCTCGTGGTAAGATGCAACGGGGCATGGTTAGATACGCCCGTGGAAAGGGCCTGCAGGAGACAATCTGGACGTTCTAGCTCCCAGTCCACCGAGACCAAGACTCGATCGATCTTCGTAAGCGTTGGTTGTTCTCTCTCACTCGACCAGGTGAATCTGCGCCTGTGCATGTATAGCTCTTTCAACTCGTTGTTATCCACGAAACTCCTGAATTTGTTCATCATGTTGCGATTGATGTTCGTATTGCTCTTTTCCGAAGCCCGGAGAATCATGTTAAAGTCGCCAAGTACATCCATGGCCCTTGGCAAATTGGTCGCCTCGCCGTTAGGTTCTCAAGAAACATCGTCTTAGCCTCATCTCCTGACCGACATGATATGACTAGAACGCACACCGAGCCTGGTAGGCGTGCGCGCATGCCCAGCGTGTCTTAGGACGTGAGCCCGGTCTTTCAACGCTTCAATCTGCCCACACGAATTGTTTTGAGATGTCTCCTCGGACTTCCAAAACTAATTTTTTGAAGTATTCAATACGGAAGAGGCAGAGATGAAACATGCTCCGCTTCCATTAGCTCATTGCTTTACTAACGTGAGGGTGCTTGGATCCAAGGGACTTATTTTAGTCTGACTAAAAATAGTCTCTTTAAGAGGCTAAAGTTCCAAGCACCCCTGACTAAAGAGGGGCTAAAACAAGTCTTGAGACTATTTTTTTTAGTCAGGGGTACCCCTGCTAAAATGTGGATTAGTCCTCTCTCTCCTCATTTAACTCCTCTCCTTTAACACATGCGAGTTCTGGATTGGAGGGTTTGAAGGATAATAAATGCTCATTAACTTTATTTTAGTTGCTTTAGTATTTGGATCCAAGCATGGGTGAGGCTAGCAAGTTTTAGTCCCACTACTTTTAGTCATGGGATTAAAACGTATCCAAGCACCCTCTTACTAGGGAAGGGAACTCCATCAACCTACACACTAAATGAAGCCCTTGATTCTGTCATTCCCCAATTGGTGCTCGTCTGAACTGTATATTTAGGGAAACCGAACCTAATATTATACTGACAGATGCACTTTCATGATGTACAATATTATAAAGCATTGGATATTGTAGAGCTAGAGGCATCTCCCTCAGCTAAGTATCCTTCCGGAATCTAGGAGCGCACCCATTCCCAATAATAAATTTGTCCCTATTAAAAAATGCAATCTTAGTTCTCATCAACCCTTTCCAAAAGGGTGTATCATTCGGTTGTGTTGTTACTTGTGCTAGAGTTTTGGAGTTTAGATATTTGTTACGCAATAATTGTAACCACACTCTACCTCCTCAGAGGATAAGCGATATAACCATTTGCTAATTAGGCACTTATTCTTCACCTTCAGATTTTCAGTCCCAAACCCCCTTGGTCTTTTGACCTACATAAAATATCTCACTTAGTTACTATGTATTTATGTTATTCTAATTCCCTTGCCAAAAGAGTTGTGATCTATGTAAGTCCAATATTTTCCATAACACTACGTGTATTTCAAAGAAAGATAGCATGAATATCAGCATGCTCATGAACATAGAATTAATCAGAATCAGCCTACCCTATTAAGACATAAGCTTTCCCTTGCAACAACTTAAGTTCTTCTCAGATCGATCTTCAATACACTTGCATTCTTTGCTAGTTAGGTTTATACATGAACTGGAACCCAAGATAAATAAAAGGGTGGGATCCAATCTCACAACCAAACAACTGCCTGTAGTTCTCCTGTTCCTCCTTGGCGCGTCCAAAGGAGAACAATTTACTTTTATGGAATTTTATTTTCAGGCCATAGAGTTGTTCAAAGAGATATAAAACCAGCTTCATATTTCCCGCTTTGGCCATATCATGCTCCATAAAAATGATACTATCATCCGTGTACTATAGAATGGAGACACCCCCATCCACGAGATGTGGGATGAACCCTTCTACCCGGACGTCCTCCTTGTCTCTACCAATGAGGATTGCCAGTATGTCTGCAACAATATTTAACATGATAGGAGACTTTAGGTCTCCCTGGCGCGGTCCCTTCTGTGTCTGGCCGAACCGAAACCCTTCATATGTAGATTCTGCTATAGAAATGGTCACTTAACCTTATCATAAGCTTTCTCAAATCCACTTTAAAGACAACTCCATCAAGTTTCTTCAAATGGATTTTGTGCAAGGTTTCATGTAGGACCACAACACCCTCTACAATGTGTCGCCCAAACATGAAAGCTGCCTGAGTTAGCTAAACTACAGTATGCACAATATGTGTGAGATGATTAGTCCCTACTTTGGTAAAAAAATCTTAAAGCTTATATTGAACAAACAAATTGGTCTGAATTGCTCAATGCAAACCGCCTCTTCCTTCTTAGGCAGCAGAGTAACTATCCCAAAGTTAAGATTGAATAACTGAACTTGATCACCGAAAAGATCTTGGAACATGGGCATTAAGTCACCCTTAATAATCCCCCAACACTTTCCATAGAATTCCGCTGGAAACCCATCTGAACCAGGTGCCTTATTATTTTTCATTTGTGTGATAGCCACGAACTCCTCCTCCGTAAAAGGAGCATTCACCACCGCATTATCTTCCGTGCAAAGTTGTGGGATAACTCCCACCATATACTCATCCAAGGACACATAATTCTCTAATGGCGCTTGTCGGTGACAAAACCGGTGGATCTCGGGTAGGGGGTCCCGAACTGTGCATCAAAGGCTAATGGTAACAGGAGGCGGGGGACATGATGTTTACCCAGGTTCGGGCCCTCTCTATGGAGGCAATACCCTACTTCCTGCTTGATTGATCTTGATGAGATGAGTATTACAAGAGTTGATCTACGACGAGATTGTAGAGGCTAAACCCTAGAAGCTAGCCTATGATTATGATTGTTTTTGTCCTATGGACTAAACCCTCCGGTTTATATAGACACCGGAGGGGGCTAGGGTTACACAGAGTCGGTTACAGAGAAGGGAATCTACATATCCGAATTGCCAAGCTTGCCTTCCATGCAAAGGAGAGTCCCACCCGGACACGGGACGAAGTCTTCAATCTTGTATCTTCATAGTCCAACAGTCCGGCATAAGCATACAATTCGGCTGTCCGAGGACCCCCTAAACTAGGACTCCCTCAGTAGCTCCTAAACCAGGCTTCAATGACGATGAGTCCGGTGCGCAGATTGTCTTCGGCATTGCAAGGCGGGTTCCTTCTCCGAATACTCCAAAGTAGATTTTGAACACAAAAATCGTGTACGGCTCTGCAAAACAAATTCCACATACCACCGTAGAGAATACAATATTCCACGAGTCTAATCTGCTGACAACTTTCCCATAGCGTGACATCACGCCGCAGCCCGGTTATTATTCAAACCATTTTCTCAACCTGCCACTACGCGTTTTGCGAGGCAGTTTCATTGGCACATCTTGTCGAAGCAGAGATCGTGTCCCCTTATCACGGGATTCTCATCAATACGGGCATGGGTAACCCAACCGCTCCATTAGTATGACTCCTTGGATTAGGCAAGCTCCAAACGGCTACGCAGGGGACACTTGATATTCATCCACTTTATAAAGAGGTCAAGACCTGTCCTTTTCTTTCCACGCTTGATCCTTCCCTTTTCCCACCTCGAGTTCCAGTACCCAAGGCTCAGCCCAAGCGCTTCGGACCTCCAACCATGTCCGGATCCAGCCTTCACGGGTGGTGGATGGCCTCTTCTGTCACAGAGGAGGACATCATGAAGCTTAGGGAGGCTAGGTACTTGACCGCCGAAATCCCTCACAGGCTTTCTACTCAAGGGCAGGTTATCCCTACTCCTAAACCCAACGAGAGTGTCGTATTCATCTCTCATTTCCTCTGAGGGCTAGGCTTCAGTCTTGATCCCTTTGTTAGAGGGCTCATGTTCTATTATGGGCTACATTTTCATGATCTAGCTCCAGATTCCTTCCTTCACATCTCAACGTTTATCGTTGTGTGTGAGGCCTTCCTACGCATTACCCCACACTTCGGCTTATGGCTCAAGACCTTCAATGTGAAGCCGAAGATAATCGACGGGCGACACGTGGAGTGCGGAGGTGCTATAATAAGCAAATGTGCTGATGTTTTATGGCCAAAGGGTTCCTTCCCGGAAGTTTCTGACCTATGGCAACGGGAGTGGTTTTATATCACAACACCCCGAGGTAGAAAGTGGGTGGCCGCCCCTACCTTCCATTTCGCTCCTCCGCCACAGCTTTCATCATGGGTCAACAAGGGGCCAGACTGGGGATCGGTTGATGATGTGCGGACATTGCAAAGCCGCATTCAGGATCTCATTAAGAAGGACATCAGTCTTGTCAAAGTAATCCAAGTAATGCTAGTTCGTCGGGTCCTTCCATGCCAACGTCGACCTCTCTGTATGTGGGAGTTCAATCCGGAAGGACCGCAAACTGTTCATCACTTCTTCGGCATGACACTCGAAGGGATGTATCAATTATTCTTCGGATCACGAATAAAGTGTCCAGACACAACAGAGGATGCAGGCCTCGATTGCAACCATCCAAATACCCAGGTAAGTAATTCCCAACCAAACATGCTGTTGTTATATTTATCACAACATTATTCTGAAAAACCATCCTCGGCCAGGGCTGGATAAAACAGGCGTAGGGGGTCAGGTGTTCGGCCCCTCTTCCCGAAGATTCGGCGGATGCTGGATCGTGCACCTTATCAAGTGCCATCAGGGAAGGACAAGGAGAGGAGTGGGGAACCGAAAGCGGACTTCACACTTGAGATATGTTACGCACCGTAACTGGGGAAATTGGTACTCCTGTGTTGGAGGATGAACGGGGAGGAGAATCTAGTATCCCCTCCCCCCACAGGAAGAAAAGGGCCGCCCCCGAAGACTTGGAAGCAGAGGTCTCCAAACGAGGGAAGAAACCTTTATCAGGGGCCCTGCCCCGGAGGGCAACATTGCTGCACAACGCCCACAAGGGGGCCAGTCGTTAACCAAGCCATAAGTGAGCAAAGGTGCTTAGTAAGCAAACCCCGTTATTTTCCTGAGAATAACGATTGAGACGTATGTTTTGCAGTTCGGCCTATATCCTCCCTCAACAATCCTTCGTCCTCGGGGGATCCTCTTCTGGAGATGATGAAGAGCGAAATGCCTCCTCCTACTTCTCCGCCTCATCAGGCGGACGACCCTGAGGTGTCGTCCTAGAGGATCTCTTCCGATCCGCAAAGGCCAGAAGGTAACTATTCAGACGCCCGAGGTCCGGAATGTTCGTCTCCTAGAGAGACCAACAGAAAAAGGCCCAGACTGTCTGATATACAGCCGGACACATTGACGGGTCTTCTGCGGCAAGCGCCTATCTCAGAGGCACATTGTACCTTAATGGGTAGGGTGGTTGAGAGGATTTCATCCACAAAAATCGGGTTGAATGAAGCTTTTACGAGCCTGCTAAGAGGCTTTGAGGTACGCAATGTAATGTTTTTTTTATTATACTATAAACGCAAGATGCACTGTGTATAGATAGTAGCCCATGAGACTCTGGTTGCCACCGGAACGGGAAGATCAGAGGATCAAAAATAAAAATAATCTCAGGTAATGATTTTGCCAATTTTGTACACAGGCGGCTGCAGCCCCGACAGCTGCCCGGGCTGCCGAATTTGCCGAACTGAAGCAGCAACTTGATGTGGCGGATGAAGACATCACGCTTGTGAACAAGCGGCTTGACGAGGCACAAGGTATGTATATGGGTGGTCAGCGAATATTAATAAGAGCATGATGCTGGGATTTATAATATTCTTTGACTTCAGATGGTGTTGCCTTCCTGGAGACCCTTCTGGCTGAGCTTGCCCAGGCCAAGGAGCAAGCCAGGAGAAGTAATTCGGCTGCCGAGAAGGCAACTGGAGAATTGAAAGCCGAGCAGCTTGCTCATCGCTGAAGTGAGGATAGAATGGACAACATGGATCTTGAGCTACAGAATGCCGCTAGCCGATATGAGCTTCTCGAGAGGGAAAACCAAGCGAAAACGGCTAACCTAGAAAAGGCCTTACAGGCAGCAAAGGAAACTCGCTCTGAGATCAGAGCGGCTCGGGAGGAGCTTCGACAAGCCGTTGAGATCGCGGCTGGGAAGCCCTTTTTATTGCGAACTAAATTCGACGATCCGAAGTATGCCCCTCTTGATCAATTGTGGAGTTCTCTAGATGCATACTTGGATTTGGCAAAGAGTGCTGCCGATGCAACGCAGTATTTCCGAGATCAACAAGATCATGAAGCGAAAAGATTGTTCTGGTCGTAGTTCAATACTCCAAGGTGTCCTCTGTTGTTGAACGAGCAAATGGCCGAGTGGGCCGAGCTCTATAGATTATCTGGGCTTGCCAGGAAGGCTGTCGTGGATAGCCTGTGGCCGGAGGAACCAAGTCCGGGTAGTTATTTTGGTTTGGTGCAACGATTTATTCATGTTGTGCCGCATATCGATGCTGTCAAGCGGTCGGCGTGCATTGAGGGTGCGCGGATGGCCCTTGCCCATGTTAAAACAATTGAGGGAGGATGGAGGCCACCAACATTGCAACCAGGGGTCCACCCGGGGGCCAGGACTCGCCAGAGCACTATTTTTAAGAAGTCTTAGAAGGTGCCCGTTTAATAGAGGCTCAATGCTCAAATAATATCATGTTCAAATGACATGTATCTTGATTCTAAAAACAATGCTTTTGATAATAAAGGCTATATTTATACTTTTGCCCATGAAGTATTCTAGTGCCTCTTGTGCGGCCGTTTATGTATATATGTATATAACCTGAAAGTTTGCAGTCATCGGCTTCAGCCCCCTCATGTATAACACGGGGGTGTTTGGCATAGCACGTAATCACACTTGATCCAATGTCTTGGTCCGTTAAGGAGGTGGTAGCGTGGCGAACGAGGCAATCGGACTATATAGCTTTAACACTTTCACTTAGCCATAGGAGTTTGACGGTGGGGCTACTATATAACCCCTTGTATGTCCGCATTTATCCGAATACGGTGCGTTTACAAACGTGACCGGGAAACCAGTCCTTCGTTAATGCGGAGGAATCGCGAAGATTCCGCTGAGTCATCAAGTGGTTGACCAGTCTCTCACTTTATCATGATAATCAGTTTTCGGCTTTCTCTACTGAGGTGCTCATCTGGATGAACCAGGGCACAATCGCAGTAGTTCTCCCTATGCCACCTTAGCCGATAGAGCGGAACATAAGGTAGCAAAACACGGGAGCCAGGAAACCCAACTATTGACCAAAGACATGATTCGGAGCTGATGCATATAAGGCCAAAGTCGCGATGCCGAACACTTCCGAAGGTATTCGGACTTTACAACATATACTGTGCTGAATGCAGCCCTCGATAATGAGCCCTGAATTTCAAGGTACGTGCATCAATCCGACATGACGAGCGAGCGCCTATGGTGAGAGCATAGATCTCAAAAACACACTGGTTGCTGCTTCTGTAACGTCTATTTTAGTACGGCGGATCATAAGTTTGCCAATAACGCCGGTATCCCTCTTGGTCATTTTAAGTGCCAGGAGGGTGTGAGACAACAAGAGACAATAACAAGGTTTACATAGGGTCTTAATCTAAATAGAAACCTTTGAATGGGGCCCTGTTGCACGTTTGCGCCTTTGTCTCTGTTGTGTCGTATCCTTGAAGGGTATAGCACGACGGTCATCTATAAAAAAACCCAGGTGAAAGAATCTGGTGTGACCATGCGTAAAGTTGGTTTATTTTAATGAACCGTGAAAATGCAATCTCTTGAGTGCAAATAGGGTCGGGCCAAACTATGGGCCTTTTACATGCGGGCAGCCCCCCGCGCCACACAGGGGATTTTGATTGTATATTTACATATATACAGGGAGACCCGTACGGTCTTCTTATTGGTTGTTGTTATGGGGCATAGCCACTAATCAAGCTTAGGTTTATCTGAGCTGCTACACCTAGGTGTGCACCGAACACGTCTAGCTGTGTCCGTGGTCTTGAAGACCGATGAGTTGCTCGGGTTGAAAAGGCCACTCTGTGATTCGGCTGCTAGAGCCGACACACATTCTTCCGTACGAAGAGAACGCTCCGTGTTTCCGCTGATTGTGATGACGCCACGTGGACCGGGCATCTTGATTTTGAGATAAGTGTAATGCGGGACTGCATTGAAACGAGCAAAGGTCGTTCTTTCGAGTAGTTCATGATAGCCGCTTCAGAACGGAGCAATGTCGAAGATTAGTGATACGTCTCCAACGTATCTATAATTTTTGATTGTTCCATGCTATTATATTACCCCTTTTGGATGTTTATGGGCTATCATTTTTGGGACTAACCTACTAACCGGAGGCCCAACCCATATATTTTTTGCCTATTTCAGTATTTCAAAGAAAAGGAATATCAAACGGAGTCCAAACGGAATGAAACCTTCAGGATCGTTATTTTTGGAACAAATCTGATCCGGAGAGCCTGGAGTGCAAGTCAAGAAAGATCAAACGCCCCACGAGATAGGAGGGCGCCCCCCCTGTAGGGCGTGCCCCCTGTCTCGTGGGCCCCTCGGGCATCCACCGACGTACTTCTTCCTCCTATATATGTCCACGAACCCCGAAAACATCTAGGAGCACCACGAAACACAATTTCCACCGTCGTAACCTTCTGTATCCGCGAGATCCCATCTTGGAGCCTTCGCCGGCACTCTGACAGAGGGGGAATCGACCATGGAGGGCTTCTACATCAACACCATAGCCTCTCCGATGAGTTGTGAGTAGTTTACCACAGACCTACGGGTCCATAGTTATTAGCTAGTTGGCTTTTTCTCTCTTTTTGGATCTCAATACAATGTTCTCCCCCTCTCTTGTGGAGATCTATTTGATGTAATCTCTTTTTGCGGTGTGTTTGTCGAGATCCGATGAATTGTGGGTTTGTGATCAAGTTTATCTATGAATAATATTGGAATCTTCTCTGAATTCTTTTATGTATGATTGAGTTATCTTTACAAGTCTCTTCGAATTATCAGTTTGGTTTGGCCTACTAGATTGATCTTTCTTGCCATGGGAGAAGTGTTTAGCTTTGGGTTCAATCTTGCGGTGATCTTACCCAGTGACAGAAAGGGTTGCAAGACACGTATTGTATTGTTACCATCGAGGATAACAAGATGGGGTTTATATCATATTGCATGTGTTTATCCCTCTACATCATGTCATCTTGCTTAATGCGTTACTCCGTTCTTATGAACTTAATACTCTAGATGCATGCTGGATAGCGGTCGATGTGTGGAGTAATAGTAGTAGATGCAGGCAGGAGTCGGTCTACTTGTTATGGACGTGATGCCTATATACATGATCATGCGTAGATAACGTCATAATTATTCGCTTTTCTATCAATTGCTCTACAGTAATTTGTTCATCCACCGTAATACTTATGCTCTCGAGAGAAGCCTCTAGTGAAACCTATGGCCCCCGGGTCTATCTCTTATCATATTTGCTTTCAATCTACTTTTATTTGCATCTTTACTTTTCTGCATCTATATCACAAAATACCAAAAATATATTTATCTTATCATACTATCTCTATCAGATCTCACTTTCGTAAGTGACCGTGAAGGGATTGAAAACCCCTTTATTGCGTTGGTTGCGAGTTCTCAGTTTGTTTGTGTAGGTACGTGGGACTTTTGAGGAGCCTCCTACTGGATTGATACCTTGGTTCTCAAAACTGAGGGAAATACTTACGCTACACTTTGCTGCATCACCCTCTCCTCTTCGGGGAAAACAAACGCTAGCTCAAGACGTAGCAAGAAGGATTTCTGGCGCCGTTGCCGGGGAGGTCTTCGCTCAAGTCAAGACATACCAAGTACCCATCAACAACCCATCTCTCTCGCATTTATATTATTTGCCTCTCGTTTTCCTCTCCCCCACTTCACCCTTGCCGTTTTATTCGCCCTCTCTTTCCCAATCTTCTCTCTCTTTTGCTTGCCTTTTTGTTTGCTTGTGTCTCCATGTGCCTTCTATGTGCTTGCATCTTTGCTTGCTAAAAATCTATTGTTATGGATCCACTTAAAGTGTTCTACTTGGATCATCTTCGATCCTTATGCGCTCGTGCTGAAACCCCAACTAGCCTAGTTGATGGGAAATCTTTAGATGAGCATGCTCATTTTGTGCATCATCGTTTGTCTGAAAAAGGGAAGGTCTTATCGTACCATATAAATAGCTTGCTATGCTATGCTTGGAATCTTTGTGAAATTTGTGATTTTACTTGTTGCTCCAAGAACCCTAAAAAACACCTTCCCTACCTATGTGAGTTCAATGATAATGAAATTTTATCTTCTTATGCTAAGGGTGTTTATAGTTACTGTGATATCGAACAAATTGAAGAATTTGTCATTTTTAAGGGTGCTCATGAAGTTGCTTCTTTGATTGAAAAGTATGATTTTACTCTTAACAAGTCTGAAAATTCTGTCATACTTAAATATTGCAATGAAAACTTTTCTCATAATGTCCATGTCCAAGAATTTATTGCTTTGGAAGAAAATAATGATATGAATGAATCTATAGATAATGATGATTCCGATGATTTGATTGAAATATCCCTTGATGAACATGATGCTTGCTATCCTTGTGGCCATGATGCCAATATTTGTGAAGATGAATTTGCTATAGTTCCTTATGTTAAACATGAGATCGTTGCTATTACACCCATACTTGGTAGTTCCTCCAATGAAAAGCATGATTGCAATGATGTTACTATAAATTCTCTTGATGTCAATTGTGCTAATAATATGCAAAACCCTAAGCTTGGGGATGCTTGTTTTGCTATGTCTACTATTTGTTGCAATGATCATGATTGGGGTGATTCTTTTTATGATCTTGAAAATTTATTTAACTCCCATGATGAATATGAGATTGATAATAGTGTTTGGAATATTATTGAAAGTGAGTTTGGAAGAGTGTCAACTTTAGATCCCACCTATTTGGATTTTGATCAATCTTACGAAATTTTTGATAAAAGTGGGCTTGGAGAGGTCATGACTTTAGTTAATGTTAATCCCACTATTTTGGAAGAGTGTCAACTTTGCATGCATGTGGATCGTGTTGAAAATAGTTTATGTGATAGCTATTTTGTTGAATTTGCTTATGATCCCACATGTAATTATTATGAGAGAGGAAAATATGGTTGTAGAAATTTTTATGTTACTAAATTACCTCTCTTCATGTTGAGATTGCTTTCATCTCTTTGTTCTTCCTTGCATATGCTAGTTTTTGTTTGCCTTGATAATTTGTTTGCTTACAAGATGCCTATGCATAGGAAGTATGTTAGGCTTAGATGTGTTTTTCACATGCTACATGATGCTCTCTTTATGCTTCAATTCTTGTCTTTCGTGTGAGCATCATTGAAATCTCAATGCCTAGCTAGGGGCGTTAAACGATGGCGCTAGTTGGGAGGCAACCCAATTTTTCTTTATGTTTTTGCTTTTGTTCCTGTTTAGCAATAAAATTGCATCTACTATCTGTTTACATGTGTTTTTTATCTTATAATTAGTGTTTGTGCCAAGTAGAACCTATAGGATAAGCTACGATGATAGTTGATTTGATTCTGCTGAAAAACAGAAACTTCGCGCTCACGAGAAAAAATTCAATAAATCACAGAAACGTGATTTTGCATTTATTCTTTTTGATGCTGATAAATAGACAAATTGTACAGTACGTACTATTTTGGTAGGATTTTTAGAGTTCCAGAAGTTTGCATTTGTTACAGATTGCTACAGACTGTTCTGTTTTTGACAGATTCTGTTTTTCGTGTGTTGTTTGCTTATTTCAATGCATCTATGGCTAATAAATTAGTTTATAAACCATAAGGAAGTTGTAATACAGTATGTTTAACACCAAAATAAATAAAGAATGAGTTCATTGCAGTTCCTTATGTGGTGGTTTTGTTTTCTTTCATTAACGAAGCTTATAAGATTTCCTGTTGAGTTTTGTGTTGTGAAGTTTTCAAGTTTTGGGTAAAGCCTTTATGGACTATGGAATAAAGGGTGGCAAGAGCCTAAGCTTGGGGATGCCCATGGCACCCCAAGATATTCAAGAGTAGCCAAAAGCCTGAGCTTGGGGATGCCCCGGGAAGGCATTCCCTCTTTCGTTTTCGTTCATTGGTAACTTTACTTGGAGCTATATTTTTATTCGGCACATGATATGTGTTTTGCTTGGAGCATCGTGTATTATATTAGTATTTGCTTGTTAGTTTACCACAATCATACTTGCTGTACACACCTTTTGGGATAAGCCTATTTGATTAGAATTTGCTAGAATACTCTATGTGCTTCACTTATATCTTTTGAGCTTGATAGTTTTTGCTCTAGTGCTTCACTTATATGTTTTAGAGCACGACGGTGGTGTCTTAATTTTGAAGAAATTGCTAGTCTCTCATGATTCACTTATATAATTTTGAGAGTCTTTTAGAACAGCATGTTATTTGCTTTTGTTACAAAGTTGGTCCTAGAATGATGAGCATCCAAGTTGGGTATAATAAAAACTATCATAGGAAGTGAATTGGATGCTATGATCAACTTGATACTTGATAATTGTTTTGAGATATGGAGGTAGTAATATTAAAGTCATGCTAGTTGGGTGATTATGGTTTTAAAGAATGCTTGTGTTGAAGTTTGTGATTTCCGTAGCATGCACATATGGTGAACCGCTTTGTGATGAAGTTGGAGCACAATTTTATTTATTGATTGTCTTCCTTATGAGTGGCAGTCGGGGACGAGCGATGGTCTTTTCCTACCAATCTATCCCCCCAGGAGCATGCGCGTAGTGCCTTGATTTTTGATGACTTCTAAATTTTTGCAACAAGTATATGAGTTCTTTTGATTAATGTTGAGTCCATGGATTATACGCACCCTTTCACCCTTCCACCATTGCTAGCCTCTTTTGTGCCGCACAATTTTCGCCGGTACCATACACCCACCATACTCCTTCCTCAAAACAACCACCATACCTACCTATTATGGCATTTCCATAGCCATTCCGAGATATATTGCCATGCAACTTTCCACCGTTCCGTTCATATGACACACATTACTTTTTTCATAGTGCTATTTGCATGATCATATAGTTGACATCGTATTTGTGGCAAAACCACCTTCATAATTTTCATACAAGTCGCTCTTGATTCATTGCATATCCCGGTACACCGCCGGAGGCATTCATATAGAGTCATATTTTGTTCTAGCTTTGAGTTGTAAATCCATAAAAGTGTGATGATCTTCATCATTAGAGCATTGTCCTCGTGAGGAAAGGATGATGAAGGCTATGATTCCCCCACAAGTCGGGATGAGACTTCAGACTTTACAAAAATAAAAAAAAAGAAAAAAAGAGGCACAAAAAAGAAAAAGGCCAAAGAAAGAAAAAAAGAAAAAAAAAGAAGAAGAAAAAAAATAAAATGAGAGAAAAAGAGAGAAGGGACAATGCTACTATCTCTTTTTCCACACTTGTGCTTCAAAATAGCACCATGATCTTCATGATAGAGAGTCTCATATGTTGTCACTTTCATATACTAGTGGGAATTTTTCATTATAGAACTTGGCTTGTATATTCCAATGATGGGCTTCCTCAAAATTGCCCTAGGTCTTCGTGAGCAAGCAAGTTGGATGCGCACCCACTACTTTTCTTTTGTTGAGCTTTCATATATTTATAGCTCTAGTGCATCCGTTGCATGGCAATCCCTACTCACTCACATTGATATCTATTAATGGGCATCTCCATAGTCCGTTGATACGCCTAGTTGATGTGAGACTATCTTCTCCTTTTTGTCTTCTCCACAACCACCATTCTATTCCACATATGGTGCTATATCCATGGCTCACGCTCATGTATTGCATGAAAGTTGAAAGAGTTTGAGATTACTAAAGTATGAAACAATTGCTTGGCTCGTCATCGGGGTTGTGCATGATTAAATACTTTGTGTGATGAAGATGAAGCATAGCCAGACTATATGATTTTGTAGGGATAACTTTCTTTAGCCATGTTATTTTGAGAAGACATGATTACCTTGCTTAGTATGCTTGAAGTATTACTATTTCTTATGTCTTTATAAACTTTTATTTTGTATTATCTGGATCTGAACATTCATGCCACAATGAAAGAAAATTACATTATGAATTATGCTAGGTAGCATTCCACATCAAAAATTCTCTTTTTATCATTTACCTACTCGAGGACGAGCAGTAATTAAGCTTGGGGATGCTTGATACGTCTCCAACGTATCTATATTTTTTGATTGTTCCATGCTATTATATTACCCCTTTTGGATGTTTATGGGCTTTATTCTACATATTTATATCATTTTTGGGACTAACCTACTAACCGGAGGCCCAACCCATATTGCTGTTTTTTTGCCTATTTCAGTATTTCGAAGAAAAGGAATATCAAACGGAGTCCAAACGAAATGAAACCTTCGGGAGCGTTATTTTTGGAACAAATCTGATCCGGAGAGCCTGGAGTACAAGTCAAGAAAGCTCTGAGGGCCCCACGAGATAGGAGGGCGCGCCCCCCTGTAGGGCACGCCCCTTGTCTCGTGGGCCCCTCGGGCGTCCACCGACGTACTTCTTCCTCCTATATATGTCCACGGACCCCGAAAACATCTAGGAGCACCACGAAACACAATTTCCACCGTCGTAACCTTTTGTATCCGCGAGATCCCATCTTGGAGCCTTCGCCAGCACTCTGCCGGAGGGGGAATCGACCACGGAGGGCTTCTACATCAACACCATAGCCTCTCCGATGAGTTGTGAGTAGTTTACCACAGACCTACGGGTCTATAGTTATTAGCTAGATGGCCTTTTCTCTCTTTTTGGATCTCAATACAGTGTTCTCCCCCTCTCTTGTAGAGATCTATTTGATGTAATCTCTTTTTGCGGTGTGTTTGTCGAGATCCGATGAATTGTGGGTTTATGATCAAGTTTATCTATGAATAATATTGGAATCTTCTATGAATTCTTTTATGTATGATTGAGTTATCTTTACAAGTCTCTTCGAATTATCAGTTTGGTTTGGCCTACTAGATTGATCTTTCTTGCCATGGGAGAAGTGTTTAGCTTTGGGTTCAATCTTGCGGTGATCTTACCCAGTGACAGAAAGGGTTGCAAGACACGTATTGTATTGTTGCCATCGAGGATAACAAGATGGGGTTTATATCATATTGCATGTGTTTATCCCTCTACATCATGTCATCTTGCTTAATGCGTTACTCCGTTCTTATGAACTTAATACTCTAGATGCATGCTGGATAGCGGTCGATGTGTGGAGTAATAGTAGTAGATGCAGGCAGGAGTCGGTCTACTTGTTATGGACGTGATGCCTATATACATGATCATGCGTAGATAACGTCATAATTATTCACTTTTCTATCAATTGCTCGACAGTAATTTGTTCACCCACCGTAATACTTATGCTCTCGAGAAAAGCCTCTAGTGAAACCTATGGCCCCCGGGTCTATCTCTTATCATATTTGCTTTCAATCTACTTTTATTTGCATCTTTACTTTTCTGCATCTATATCACAAAATACCAAAAATATATTTATCTTATCATACTATCTCTATCAGATCTCACTTTCGTAAGTGACCGTGAAGGGACTGACAACCCCTTTATTGCGTTGGTTGCGAGTTCTCAGTTTGTTTGTGTAGGTGCGTGGGACTTTTGAGGAGCCTCCTACTGGATTGATACCTTGGTTCTCAAAACTGAGGGAAATACTTACGCTACACTTTGCTGCATCACCCTCTCCTCCTCGGGGAAAACCAATGCTAGCTCAAGACGTAGCAATTAGTTCTTCGCTTCAAAAGTTATCGGGAGAACCGATACAACCTCCAACGTTAAAGAGCCCGTGCAGCGGGCCTCTATGCCTGGTATTACTCCTTTAAAGGTAGTACTGCTTTGGTTGATTCTCGACGGGTCTATCCCCATCTTGCGGACAGTGTCTTGATATATTAGATTGAGACTGCTGCCGCCGTCCATGAGGACTCGGGTAAGGTGGTATCCGTCGATTATTGGGTCGAGCACCAAGGCAGCCGAACCCCCATGACGGATACTAGCCGGATGATCCCTGCGATCGAAGATGATCTTGCAGGCCGACCATGGGTTGATTTTGGGGGCGAGGGGCTCTACAGCATATACGTTTCGGAGTGCGCGTTTGCGCTCCCTCTTTGGGATGTGGGTGACATAAATCATGTTCATTCTTTTGACCTCCAGTGGAAATTTTTTCTGTCCCCTAGTGTTCGGCTGGCGAGATTTGTCCTCATCTTCACTTAGCAGCTCCTTCCCTTTGTGTTCGGCGTTTAGCTTGCCGGCCTGCTTGAAGACCCAGCATTCTCTGTTGGTGTGATTTGCGGGTTTCTCGGGGGTGCCGTGAATCTGACAGGACCTGTCTAGAATTTTATTTAGGCTGGACGGACCATCTCTGCTGCCTTTAAATGGCTTTTTCCGTTGAACGGGTCTAGAGCCCCTGAATCCGGTGTTTACCGCTGTATTGTCTGGGCTATCTTCATTATTTCAACGTTTTTTTATTGCATCATGGTTTTCCATGGCCATCCCTGATTTCGGATGTGCCTCGATTGCTGGTGCCGCCGCAGGCCAACCAACTGTCCTCGCCCACACAAAAGCGGGTCATAAGAGTTGTTAGGGCTGCCATTGTCCTTGGATTTTCCTGGCCAAGGTGTATGGCAAGCCATTCATCCCGGACACTGTGTTTGAAAGCTGCTAGGGCTTCGGCATCCGGACAGTCGACAATTTGATTCTTCTTGGTGAGAAATGTGTTCCAAAGCTTACGGGCTGACTCTCCGGGTTATTGGGTTATGTGACTTAAGTCATCTGCATCCGGAGGTCGGACATAGGTCCCTTGAAAATTAGCCCTAAAAGCGCCCTCGAGCTCCTCCTAGCTTCCAATGGAATTTTCGGGGAGGCTTTTCAACCAGTGCCGAGCTGGTCCTTTCAACTTGAGGGGCAGGTATGTGATGGAGTGGAGATCGTCTCCGCGAGCCATATGGATGTGAAGACTGAAGTCCTCAATCTAGACCGCAGGGTCTGTCATTCCATCGTATGCCTCGATGTTTACGGGTTTAAACCCCTCTGGAAATTCATGATCCAGCACCTCATCGGTGAAGCACAAGGGGTGTGCGGCACCCCTGTACTTGGCTGTGTCGTGGCATGGGTCCGACGACTGTAGTGTTCGGTGTTGATTCCAAACTGGTAGTCGATCAGTATAGTCGGTTTTGTGGCTGTGATCCTGCATAGGAACGCGTTTCCTAGATCCGTAGATGGACCTGGTTTTGCCAGCTCTTTTGTCCAGGTGCTCACGTAGATTGTGTTTCTGGTATTTGGCTGTGACCTCCCTTCCTTTATGTGGAGGGGGTGCTGATTTATGTGCGGTGTTATTAGCCGCTCTGTCTCGGCCATGAGGTGGTCGGTCTGGCAGATCGACCATACTGTTTTTCGGCGGAATGGGCGCGATAGCCTCGTCGTCGAATTCGGGCAGCAGCTTGCGTTCTGGATAACTCTTTGTTTGGCGATCACCGCCGTATCTTTCCTCAGTGTCGAGCACTTCGTTCCATCTGTGGTTGAGCGTATCCTGCGCGGCTTTAAGCCGTTGCTTCTGCTTCTTCAAGCTCCTCGCGGTGGCAATAAGTCTCTTGTGGAGGTGCTCTTGTTCCAAGTATTTTTCCGGGATGATGTACGCATCATCGTCCGGACTGTTCTCCTCTCCGGAGACAGGTTTATAAGTTTTGTCTTCGACATCGCTGTGATCAGACAGTGACCCCAGACTGTATTCGCCGTCTCCCTGCTTGTCCTGCTCCATCGCTGGCTCTGCAGGGTCTTCGTTGTCTTCAGCATCGTCCGGGGTGTTATTCTTTCTTGAGCCGGTATCGTTGTTTTTGTTATGGCGGGGTTTAGAGCGGCACCGCTGACGTCGGCGCTTTGGCTACTTCTCAGGAGGATTATCCTCCGTTGCATCCTTTTGATCCTCGCCATTGTTTTCTTTGGGTGTGTCCACCATATATATGTCATACGATGAGGTGGCTGTCCAGCGCCCTGTGGGCGGTGGTTCCTGTTTTTCTCCGGCATCGTCGTCCATACCATCGATGTCTTCGGAGTCGAAATCAAGCATGTCGGTTAAGTCGTCGATAGTGGCTATTAAGTGGGTGGTGGGTGGGTAACGAATTCCTTCATCGTCCACTTCCCAATCAAGCCGGACATAGTTCGACCAAGAGTCTCCTGACAAGGAGAGAGATTTTAATGAGTTTAGCACGTCGCCAAAGGGCGAGTGTTGAAAGATGTCCGCAGAGCTGAACTCCAAGATCGGCGCCCAGTCAGATCCGATGGGTGCGGATACGCGCGGTTCGGAGCCTGTCGCCGGAGACGAGTCGGAGGGTACGATGATACAGACCTCATTGGAAGTGAAATTTGTGTTCGGCTCTATCGCTATTGAGTGTGCGGCTTCCGTGGCGGGGCCCATCCTCCCGTCCTCGGATGGCACGACTTGCACTGGATCTAAGGCCAGGGCGGCTACAGGTGCGATCTCCTGAACACCGTCTGATGATATGAGTATTACAAGAGTTGATCTACCACGAGATCGTAGAGGCTAAACCCTAGAAACTAGCCTATGATTATGATTGTTCTTGTCCTACCACTACTAGGGAAAAGCCTAGCAGCAGCGCGGGTTTTAGGCCTATCAGTAGCGCGTGCTGGAGAGCTACTGGTACTGCGCTACAACTAAAGGTTAGCAGTAGCGTGCCTCAACCCACGCTATTGCTAAATCGACTTAGTAGTAGCGCTTTCCCAGAGGAGCACTACTGGTAATTAGTAGTAGCGCTTCTCCCTGCCCGTGCTACTACTATTATTTTGTATTTTATTTATTTTTATTTCATGCTGTATTCATACACCTTTACACAAGTTTTCATACAACAAGAATTTAGAGATTGTTTTTACATCATAATGAGTTATTACATCACGTGGTGAAAGAATCGTGGACTAGTCTCAAGTGGATGTCCATCCACTTGAAACTAATCCGCAGTTCTTTCACCCAATGATATAATAAATACCATCATCATCATCATGTCATTAACAACTTATCATCATAATACATCATTTTCATATAACACCTCCTCAAGATCATCATTTTCATCAATGAGACATCACATAGCAAATTGGTCACTAGTCGTAATCACAACTACTCCTCATGATCAACTCTAACACATTGTACCACATAATAAACATATTGTACCTCATAGGACCTACTAGATTCTCTTAGGACCTACTATATTCTCTAAGGTAAAATAGCAAAAAACAAGATAGCCCCTGACTCTCCATTATGGAGAATGGAGATTATCCTATCTCCAATTCTTGCCTTTCGCTTAATGTTACTTCCAAGAACCTCCTTATGAATGTCCAAACATTTTTCCATTCTTTGATTAGCATGTGTTCACCGGTTTTAGAAATCCGATATGCACAGGTGAGATCCGTACGTTGACCTGGTTGTATGTTTAGAACTAGAAGGCGACTATTCTGATGCATCAGGTGAGGCGCACAATCCACCGAGATTTCCTGTTGAATAACATAGTAATAACTTTGTAGTTAGCAATGATGTACTAGTTTTAGAAGTATGCAAAGATGCACGTATGTCATAATAGTAAAAAATCTTACCAGTGTATCTCCATATAAGTTACCGTGGTTCAACACGTGCACTAGTGGCACATATTCACCATAATTTGGAGGAGTTCGATAATAGGTATTGTAATTCTCAAGATAAGTACAAAATTCGATCAGATGACTTTTCTCCTTATAAGTTAATTCAGAGCCATCAGTGTAGTGGGTTTTGTCTACCATCTTCCACACATTCTTTGAAGAATCAAAATAAGTTGTCAATGGAAATAAGCTATCAACTATTTTGAAATAAACAATATAAATTAGTTAATAACTATGTTTGAGAAACTCACATTGCGATAGAATCGGAAGCGTATCAACAAGGACCCAAATGTCCATATTGTCTTGCTCGATGTCAGGATCACCAAGATCCATGGTGACAATCATACCCTCATAAAAACCATACATTTTGCAAAGTGCTTCCCAATTTTGGCAACCAAAATGGGTTACGCTCTAAGAATTGTACAGATTTACTTCAAAATCCATATCATGATGGGTCCTTAGGTGTATTTTCTTTGTTTTAAAATTTTCATGGTCTTCAAAACCCATCCTCTCCAAGACATAGCATCTTGCATGGCATGGGATAAGCTAGTTGAATTGTAAAAGATGAAAATTAGACGTTGAAATAGTTGAAGTCATGCTTAATTACGAAAAAACACTTCTCGTCGTTGCGTACTGTTTCAACATCGAAGGTCTCCTCGAGCTTAATGCTGAAGCGCCGATCTTCATCCAGTTGAAGGAACCTGTCGCACAGACCTCGATCGTCATGGCACCAGCTGCACTCCCCCGAGAGACTGTCGTCGTCCGAGTACGACATTTCCTACGTTCATAATTCAAAGATTAAACTTGTACAATTAAATATATGTACTAAAAAACCTAATTATTTTTTGAGAAAATCCAGGCCACTCGATATTTCCTACATATTCTAGCACAAGTCATGCCAGAATTCACGGAAAAATCTGGCATGACCTTTACTAAAAAAGGACATATTGAGCGCCTGAAATTTGCCGGAACAGAAATTAATCAACACTCTGGCAAAACATAGGCCACTCGGAGGTGTAACCTGAACATGACCGACCACTTGGGCAACCACATTTCCTATTTGAGCAACACAAGATATACATGGAGATTTGGCTGGTCTCACCTCGAGGTCGGAGGGGGTCGGTGACGGGGACGACGGCGGGGATGATGGAGGGGCTCCTTGATTTCTGCAAAAGCAAAAACACTATAAGTTATCACTAATACATCCCGAATAATTGCTTAAACTAAAAAAATAACAACAAATATGACATGTTCAACTAGTTCTATTAATTCAACTAGTTCTTACTAAATATAAACTTACTATAAATAGAAAAAAAACTAGTTCTTTGTAAAAATAAAGTAGTTCAACTAGTTATATTAATTATCTTACTAAAAATACATTAGTTCTATTAATTCAACTAGTTTATTAATTTACTTACTAAACTAGCTCAACTAAAACTAAATTAGTTCAACTAGTTTATTAATTTACTTACTAATTATTTTAAACACTTACTAAAACAGTAAAAATAAACTACATTATTCAATAGTAAAAAACATCTACTATTAACCATACTACCATAGTTAACTAGTACCATCACTACTACTAATTAACATCTACTACTACTAAAAATCATTATCTATGAACCCTAAATTAACATCTACTACTACTAAAAAACATCTAGTACTAACTAATCAGAGAGAAAGGGGGTGGGGGAGGGGTGGGGGCTTACAGAGAGGGGAGAGACGGTGGCGGGGAGGTGCTCGGCGATGGAGAGGTAGGGGCGGCGAGGGTGGGCTCGGGATCGGGAGGCGACGGTGCTGGGCGGGCACGGGGGGCGGCGGCGAGGTCAAGGGCGGCGACGGTGAGGTCGAGAGCGGCGGCGGGCGGCGGCGGTGAGGTTGAGGGCGGCCTCGGGCGGCGGCGGTCAGGGCAGGCTCGGGCGGCGGCGACAGAGGAGTAGGGGAACAGGGGGGAATGGAGGACTTAGCAAAATTTTGAGCCCGCGGGTCGTTAAGTCGAACTAGCAGTAGCGCACTTTAGTAAGCGCGCTGTAGCTAACTTAGCAATAGCGAGTTTTACGTAAAAACGCTACTGATAAGTCAAACTTAATTAGGTGCAATACTTAGCAGCAGCGTGTTTTGAAGAAAAACGCGGCTACTAAGTTCTTTAGCAGTAGCGCGTCCCGGTAAGGGCGCTACTACTATATCTAGCCTGGGGGCAACGCCGTGGCAATTATAGTAGTAGGGCTTGTTTCATCTAGGGCGCTACTGCTACTGCGTTATTAGTAGCGAGCTTTCGTCAAGCACGCTACTGCTAATTAGCAACAGCGTTTGTTTTTAAACCGTGCTGCTGCTAAGATTCTGTGTATAAGATTTTCCCTAGTAGTGTACGGACTAAACCCTCCGGTTTATATAGACACCGGAGGGGGCTAGGGTTACACAGAGTCGGTTACAGAGAAGGGAATCTACATATCCAAATTGCCAAGCTTGCCTTCCACACAAAGGAGAGTCCCACCCGGACACGGGACGAAGTCTTCAATCTTGTATCTTCATAGTCCAACAGTCCGGCATAAGCATACAATCCGGCTGTCCAAGGTCCCCTTAATTCAGGACTCCCTCAGCGCCCCAAAGAGGTATTTATAAAAATTCTAGATGTACAATTTAAGGTCCTCGTGACCTACTGTGGTACCCTCATCATGTTCAAGTTGGACATTTTTTTCCCGTGTTTCTCATTCGCAATTAGGTGGAAAAACTGAGTATTACTATCCCCTTGAACAACCTCTCGCACCTTAGCTCTTAGTGTCCATTTTATCTCCTCTTTTCTGTGAAGCTTAGCAAGCTTCTCCTCAACATCTCTTTTAGCGATGCTGATGGACGTGTTGTAACTTGCATCAAAATAAAATTGCACCCCTGAAGACATAGTACGTGTACCAACGTTCTCCGACTATTTCACAAACGTGTACCAACATTCTCTTTCTTCTCCACAGTAGAACTTTCCAGTTGGTAAATGAACTTTTGGTGCAATAGGCTTCGGGGCTCTCAGTGTGGTGTGGTACTAAATTATCATCTGCTGCAAGTAGCAAATATCATCTACTCCCTCCGTTAACAATTATAAGATGGTTTACATATTTCAAGATGGGAGTAGATAGAAATGAAAATGAGCGAACACACACACACAAAACCGTCTATATACATCTGATTTGAAAAAAGATTATGAGTAAAACATCTTATCACTAGTAGAAAAACACCTAATAGTCCCGGTTCGTAAGGGCCTTTAGTCCCGGTTCATGAACCGGGACTAATGGGCCGTTACTAATACCTCCACCCATTAGTCCCGGTTCAAACAAGAACCGTGACCAATGTGCCTCCACGTGGCCCTGTGCACCGAGCCCAGTCAGGGGTCCTTTGGTCCCGGTTGCTGGCACCAACCGGGACCAAAAAGCATCCACGCGTCAGCATTCCATTGGTTGGGGTTTTTGTTATTTTTTTTGAAAGGAG
>NC_041391.1:624217644-624222060 GCF_002162155.2 Triticum dicoccoides
AGAAGTTCATGCATACCGAGAGAAGTGATCGATCGACCTCTCTCCTTCTCCGAGAGATTGGTCGAACAACAAGTATCTGACGCTACTGGCTACATACATGCATGTACAATATGTATAAGATCTCTTATAATTACAATCCCCTAGCAATTGAAATCAATTTCCACATGGTATTCTCCGGCTTTATTGATGACGTGGTCAAGAAAGAATCCCGCCAATTCCTCTTGAATTGCTTTCATGCGATCTGGTTCTAGGAGTTCATTCCGCATCTGCCACGTCTAATTTGAAGAAGGGGGTTAATTAATACATATATATGAATGAAACTCAACAGAAATGATGGTGTAATAAAATGAAATTGTGAATATTATTGCTTACGCACTTCATATTGTCTTTGAGAGTAGCCCCGCTTGTTTTTCAAAGTCGCGTTGTGGATCAACTCGCACACGTAGTATCCACAGAAATCATTCCCTTCTTCCTGCCACAAGCACTTTACGAGAAATAGAGGTCAATCAAACTGATAATGAAGCATTATAAATGGCATTGATGAAAGTATAGCGATAGAATCAACGGGAGATGCGCGCAACTAGCTAGCCATTAGTACTTACTTTCGGGTATGTATATCGCAGCTCCTTTGGCAGTCCCGGAGCTTCTGCGGTGAACTGTTTCCAAACCTTGCAAGACAAATAAAATAATTATTATTACTTGAGATATCAGGAAATGAACAAAAAGTTGCCGATATGGTGCGATAATGATCGATTGAACTTACTTGCTGAGCATTTCAGTCATGTCCGCATAGGATTTGGGATCTTTCCGTCTCGAGTCTAAGACGGTTACTATTCCACGCTCAAGCTTAATCTCCAGAAGAATATAGTGGTACCTGCGCACGCATGCATAACTCATCAATTACATTACTATAACCTCGCTCAAGTAATAAGGGAAACCGAATATGCACACGGCAGTAACACTCACTTGCCGTTGTAAGGAAAGAGTATGGTATCTTTGTTTTGATTTTTTATCAATGATTGTAGCACGTTGTCCTCGGCCTCTTTGATGTCCTTTTTAACCAGAAATTCATCTATGATATTTGTGTTAATGAACCCAATATCATAAATTTCTTGTTTTTTGCACTCGACGATCTTCAATCTGCATAATATATTGAGGATAATTAATTATAAATACATGAAATAAAAGAGCCGAGCTATATATAGAGACTTAATGGCAGGAATAGTACTTACAGACAGTAGCAAAAGACCATTAGTTTATCGAGGGTCTTTTGATTGAAGAACGCGAAGAACTCATCAAATGGAACAGTCAACAGATAATTTGCAACGAGATCGTGCTCCTCTTTAATATGCAGATATAAAGCATTCTTACCCTCAGACTCTCTGCAGGTTTCCATGTACCAATTATGGAATCTTCGCATCATTGTTGTCAGAGATTTTTCATCTTTGACGAGAGGCTTCCCGTACTCGTATCTGTGTTCGTCCACCTCCAAGAAATCAGGAAGTGCATCGTCAGGCAGGTAATCGTCAAGATTGCCATAACCGGCCACCGTCCCCGGAGCATTAGACACATTGAGCGGGGGGCACGATTGTTGTGCTTGTTCACCGAGCTGGGCAATTTTTTCCCCTTTGCTCGTTCTTTTGACCTTTTAGCACTGACAGTAGTTCCCAACCGCTGGGCTTGGAGATATGTCTGTTCAGTAATGCGCTCATAGTTGGTTCTCGGCGGAGACTTTGGTGGTTTCCTCAGGGCATCGATAGCGCGCTTTGCTTTCACCGGATCTACCTTCTCCTCCGGAGGTGGATGTCTCTTTTCTTTCACCCCTTCAAAGAACTCCTTCACATGGGTCCACACAATCGTATCGTTTTCCTCCTCGGACCTCTCATACGGTAAGTTCTCTAGAGGCTTGAGAAATGATGGACCATATTTGTATTGCCTCCCGCCTCTGGTTGTGCTGCTAGACGCCGGAGCAGACGGAGCGGCTGCGGCATCTGTCTTCTTTTGTGCTTGCTTACGAGGCGGAGGAGAAGGAGTACGACGCGCCGGAGCAGCCGGGGCGGCGGCGGGTCTCTTCCGCCCTTGCTGGCGAGGCGGAGAAGAAGGATGCTGCTGGCTGCTCGGGAGCGCCGGCGCAGGAGGAGAAGGAGGCGGAGTGCCGCCATGCGCCGGAGAAGGAGGCGGAGTGCCGCCACGCGTGCCCTGATCGTCACTCGCCGGAGGAGGAGGCGGTGGAGGAGGCGGAGTGCCCTGACTCGCCGGAGCAGGAGGAGGAGGCGGAGGCGTCCAGTTCAGAAGGTTGATGAGCTCCTTCTTCCATAGGCATGGAGTCTTCAGAGCAGAACCCAGCCTAGTCTCCCCTTCACCGGTAGGGTGGTCAAGCACGAGGTCCTAAAATCCCTATGTTATTTCATCCACCATCACCTTAGCATATCCTTTTGGAATCGGCTGGCAGTGATAAGTTGTGCCGGGTCCACTAGGATAAACTTGGCCAACAGCCGCCTTGACCTTCAAATTCATCCATCGCGCCATCATGTGGCAATTTTGAGACTCCGTGATACCATCCACGGGATAGCTAGCAGGAGCCATCAAGACATGCTCCGGCTGAAGCAGCTCGGTGGAAGCCATGCTGCTTCTCCGCTGAGATGGCGGGGTAGCTTCGGGGGAAGCTTCGGCAGGTCATTTGCTGCAATCTGCTGCTTCTCGTTCCTCTTCTCGATCCTCTAGCCCCATTACCCTTTCGTGCAGCGCCTGCAGTTGGTCCTGCTCCAGTTTCTTCCTCCTCTCGTGGGTTTTGTAACCCCCTACGTCCGGAAAACCAACCTTCCACGGAATGGAGCCTGGCGTGCCTCGTGTCCGTCCCGGGTGCTCAGGATTCCCAAGGGCCATTGTGAGCTCGTCCTTCTCCCTGTTTGGAAGGAACGTCCCTCGCTGCGCTGCATCGATATAGTGTCGAAGGTTCTTGACTGGTATTTCCAGTTGCTCGTCCGTCCACTGGCAAAACCCTGTTACAGGGTCCAAGGTTCCGCCAGACCCGAAGAACCAAGTCCGGCAATGGTCTGGCCATCTCATTGTCTCTGGTTCGATCCCTTTTTCAAGCAGATCATTCTCAGCCTTGGACCACTTAGGCCGGGCTTGCAGGTAGCCACCTGACCCCGTGCGATGGTGAAGCGTCTTCTTCGCAGCATTTTTCTTGTTTGTCTCCGACATCTTCTTACTCTTTTCCGATGTCTTGTGGGCCACAAATGCGGGCCAGTGATCTTTGATCTTCTCATATTTGCCGATGAATTCTGGTGTCTTTTTATTTTTGACAAACTGGTTCAGCTCTTTCCTCCACCTCCTCATTAGGGTTGCCATATTCTTAAGAGCACAAGACTTGATTAATTCCTCTTTAACTGGCTTCTCCGGATCCTCCTCTGGCAGTAGGGTGAAATTTGCCTTCAGCTCAGTCTAAAGATATTCTTTCTGCATATCATTGACATAAGACACCTCAGGGTCTTCCTCCTTAGGCTTATACCATTGCTGGATGCTGATCGGGATCTTCTCCCTAACAAGAACCCCGCACTGAGAAGAAAATGCCTTCCTTGTCCGGATGGGTTCAATCGGTTCGCCGTCGGGCGTGATTTCTATGATCTCAAACTTTTCATCCGAGCCCAACTTTTTCTTCGGGCCTCGTCTCCTTACCGAAGTTGTGCTCGATCCAGAGGGCTAGAAATTATAAGGAAGAAAGATGAGAGTAATTAATATGTGTACATATACCAAAACAATGGAAGCATCAATTAACTAGTCAGCACGGGCTTAACTAATATATATATATACCTGGCCAGGCTCGGTTCGGTCACCGGAGCAGTCAGCACAGTCTCCTTCTTGTTCCTCCATTGTGTCACCGAAGCCATCATGAACATAGTCCTGTTCTTGTACCGACATTAATGGGTCGAAGCCATCATGAACATAGCCCTCTTCTTCACCCCGTTCTTCCAGCTGACCAACGGTGTCGAGGAGAAATGACGCAACTTCATCCCTTCCATTTGCGATTATGTCCCTCAATATCGCTTCTATTTCTTCGTCTCGGCAGTGCTCCATAGTTTCTGCAAATATTTACAACATGTTTATATATGGTACAGATGGATATATATATATATATATATATATATATATATATATATATATATATATATATATATATATATATATTAGTGGCAAACGTAGAACTAGCCAGCTAATCACAATAAGGAATCATGTTAGTGGCCTCGACGCTGCTTCTCTAGGGTTTGGGGTCGCCTCGACACAACAACGCTTCGAGAGAGTTAATTTGTCGGGTAGGGGCGCGGCGGGAGGGGGTAGGAGACCAACATCGTTTTCTCTCTAGGGTTTGGGTGTCCTCGAGAGTTTTGGTCGAGCGAGAGGGCCGAGGGGGGG
>NC_041391.1:624222314-624223779 GCF_002162155.2 Triticum dicoccoides
ATAAGGAATCATGTTAGTGGCCTCGACGCTGCTTCTCTAGGGTTTGGGGTCGCCTCGACACAACAACGCTTCGAGAGAGTTAATTTGTCGGGTAGGGGCGCGGCGGGAGGGGGTAGGAGACCAACATCATTTTCTCTCTAGGGTTTGGGTGTCCTCGAGAGTTTTGGTCGAACGAGAGGGCCAAGGGGGGGGGGTATTTATATCGACCGCCCCTCATGTTGAAGTTATCTCAAGGGGGTTATATCGACAACGACGCGACAACGACGATAAAGGAAAATAATTAAGGAAAATGAAGAAAAGAGGAAGAAGGAAGAAGGAAGAAGAAGAAGAAAAAGAAGAGGAGAAGAAGAAAGGAATAGAGGAGAAGAAGAAAAAATAGAAATTTCTCCTCTTCTTTTTCTTCTTTTTTCCTCTTCTTATTTATTTCTCCTCTTCTTCCTCTCTCTTCTTCATCTTCTTATTTTCCTTTTTCCTCTCATTCTTTTTCTTCTTCTTTCTTCTTTCTTCCTTCTTCCTCTTTTCTTCCTTCGACCCTCGATCCCTCGACCCTAGAAACCTCGAACCCTCGACCTTGAAAACCTCGACCCTTGACCCCTTAACGACCCTTGACCCTCTACCCTAGTTCCCGACCCTCGACCCCTCGGCGATCCTCGACACCCTCGTTCCCGATAAAAATTAAGAAGAAGAAGAAAAAAAAGAGGAGAAAAAAAGGAGAAGAAGCTCCTCTATTCCTTCTTCTTCTCCTCTTTTTTTTTCTTCTTTCTCTTCTTCCTCTCCTTGTCTTCTCCTTCTTCTTCTCCTTCTTTCTCTAATTATTTTCCTTTTCCTTATTTTACTTTTTCCTCTCCACTAACATAAAATGCACTATCCTAAAATGCAACAAACATAAAATGCACTAAATTGATCAACTAACCTCAAATCAGTGATAAAATGCACTAACCTAAAATCGATATCTACTAACAACTTAAAAAAATAATACATATATGAAAAAATGCATATATGAAAAAAAACATCATCATATCATCAACAGAAAAAATAGTATTTTTTCTAAAAATCTATCTTTTGCATATATACATCAACATATATATACACTAACCTAAAATGCACAAAAATGCTATCGGAGAGGGGGTATATCGACCCCCCTCATGTATCCACATACATACATCTATACATACATCTATACTTACATATATGTATAAATTTTTGCAGATATAAACTTTTGCATATATAAAGTTTTTCTAAAATCTAACTTTTGCATATATGAACAGATATACACAGAGAAAATATACATATATACACAGAGAACATATACACAAAATGCACAAAAAAAATAAGAGGAAAGGGCGCCGGCGGCCGGACCGAAGGCAGCGGTGTGTGGTCGGGGCGACGGCGACGGGGTTGGGGAAGGGGCGACGCCCGCGGCGACGGCGACGGGGTCGGGGAAGGGGCGGTGCGCGCGGCGACG
>NC_041391.1:624223959-624227590 GCF_002162155.2 Triticum dicoccoides
CGACGGCGACGGGGTCGGGGCCGGCAGGGGCGGCGGGCGCCGCGACGGTGTCGGGGCAGTGGCTCGGCGGCGGCGACGGCAAGGTGGACCAGCCTGACGGCGTCGGGGCAGGGCTCGGCGGCGACGGCGACGAGGAGCAGAAGGCGTCGGGGCGAGAAGAAACAGATGGATTTTGGCGAAAACTGCTAAGTGTTGTATATATAGCAAGAGCATTGGTCCCGGTTCGTGGCACAAACCGAGACTAATGCCCCCCCTTTAGTCCCGATTGGGGCCACCAACCGGGACCAAAGGCCTCTTTTTCGGCAGCCCAAAGGGCGGGAACCGGCGGCCTTTGGTCCCGGTTGGTGGCACCAACCGGGACTAATGCCCCCCTTTAGTCCCGGTTGGTGCCACCAACCGGGACCAAAGGCCTCTGTGCTTCCCGCCTCGGGGCCAAAGTTTAGTCCCACCTCGCTAGTTGAGAGGGGCGCGCAGTGGTTTATAAGCCCCACTGCCGCACCCCTCTCAAGCTCCTCTCCACCGCAGGCTTTCGGGCCTACTTGCTATTGCTTTGCCTGATGGGCCTTCTGGGCCTACTGCGGGCCTGAATCCTGGCCCATAGTAGGGTTTCTAGTCGTATTCAGGCCGTGGGGGCCCGGTAGGAGGCATTTTTGTTGTTTTTTTGTTTTCTTTACTTATTTTTGCTATATTTACTTTTTTTCTAGTTTTTTCTTTTGTTTTCTGCATTATTTATTTTCTTTGTTTTTTGCTTTATTTTTTAATTGTTTTTGCTTTTAGTTTTAGGAAAATTATAAACTTTCTGTTAGTGCCATTAGTTTTCAAATTTGAAAACACTTTTTTTGTCTTTTTGTTTTCTTTCTTGCTTTATTTATTTTATTTTGTTTCTACTTACAACAAAATACTTATTGTTGCTATTTTTAATTATTACGAGGGCCGAACCATGAGACATTAAAGCATTTCAAATGAACTCTGAAAAAGTTGAAAGTTGACATGGTATCATAAATTGACCCACATAGCATGTGCATGTACAAAACGGACAATGGTATCATACTCGTCAGTTACAAAGTTGGCATGGTATCATCATAATAATTGCGGGAGAAAGTCTTCACTTTTTCTTCGCTTGTGTCATTTGCTTATTGCGCCGTAACCATGGATAATCTTCATCGTTTATCAGGATGCTGGGGTCAGCCTTGACTTTGAAGGGAGGAATTTCATGAAACTTTTCATAATCTTCAGATATGTCTGTCTTGCCCTCCACTCCCACGATGTCCCTTTTTCCTGAAAGAACTATGTGGCGCTTTGGCTCATCGTATGATGTATTCGCTTCCTTATCTTTTCTCTTTCTCGGTCTGGTAGACATGTCCTTCACATAGATAACCTGTGCCACATCATTGGCTAGGACGAACGGTTCGTCAGTGTACCCAAGATTTTTCAGATCCACTGTTGTCATTCCATACTGTGGGTCTACCTGTACCCCGCCTCCTGACAGATTGACCCATTTGCACTTAAACAAAGGGACCTTAAAATCTACTCCGTAGTCAAGTTCCCATATGTCCACTATGTAACCATAATATGTGTCCTTTCCCCTCTCGGTTGTTGCATCAAAGCGGACACCGCTATTTTGGTTGGTGCTCTTTTGATCTTGGTCAATCGTGTAAAATGTATTCCCATTTATCTCGTATCCTTTCCAAATCAATACAGTCAAAGATGGTCCCTTGGACAACAAGTACAGCTCATCACAAACAGTGTTTTCACCTCTGATACATGCTTCCAACCAACTGCTGAAAGTCCTGATGTGTTCACATGTAATCCAGTCGTCGCACTGCTCCGGGTGTTTGGAGCGCAAACTGTTCTTGTGTTCATCGACATACGGGGTCACCAAGGTAGAGTTCTGTAGAACTGTGTAGTGTGCTTGAGACCAAGAATATCCGTCCCTGCATATTATTGAGTCCCTTCCAAACGTGCCTTTTCCAGTCAATCTCCCCTCATACCGCGATTTAGGGAGACCTATCTTCTTAAGGCCAGGAATGAAGTCAACACAAAACCCGATGACATCCTCTGTTTGATGGCCCATGGAGATGCTTCCTTCTGGCCTAGCACGGTTACGGACATATTTCTTTAGGACTCCCATGAACCTCTCAAAGGGGTACATATTGTGTAGAAATATGGGGCCCAGAATGACAATCTCGTCAACTAGATGAACTAGGACGTGCGTCATGATATTGAAGAAGGATGGTGGGAACACCAGCTCGAAACTGACAAGACATTGCACCACATCACTCCTTAGCCTTGGTATGATTTCTGGATCAATCACCTTCTGAGAGATTGCATTGAGGAATGCACATAGCTTCACAATGGCTAATCGGACGTTTTCCGGTAGAAGCCCCCTCAATGCAATCGGAAGCAGTTGCGTCATAATCACGTGGCAGTCATGAGACTTTAGGTTCTGAAACTTTTTCTCTGCCATATTTATTATTCCTTTTATATTAGACGAGAAGCCAGTCGGGACCTTCATACTAAGCAGGCATTCAAAGAAGATTTCCTTCTCTTCTTTGGTAAGAGCATAGCTGGCAGGACCTTCATACTGCTTTGGAGGCATGCCGTCTTTTTTATGCAAACGTTGTAGGTCCTCCCGTGCCTCAGCTGTATCTTTTGTCTTCCCATACACGCCCAAGAAGCCTAGCAGATTCACGCAAAGGTTCTTCGTCACGTGCATCACGCCGATCGAAGAGCGGACCTCTAGGTCTTTCCAGTAGGGTAGGTCCCAAAATATAGATTTCTTCTTCCACATGGGTGCGTGTCCCCCAGCGTCACTCGGAACAGCTAGTGCACCGGGACCCTTTCCAAAGATTACGTGTAAATCATTGACCATAGCAAGTACGTGATCACTGGTACGCATGGCGGGCTTCTTCCGGTGATCTGCCTCGCCTTTGAAATGCTTGCCTTTCTTTCGACATTGATGGTTGGTCGGAAGAAATCGACGATGGCCCAGGTACACATTCTTCCTGCAGCTTGCCAGGTATATACTATCGGTGTCAAGTAAACAGTGCGTGCATGCGTGGTATCCCTTGTTTGTCTGTCCTGAAAGGTTACTGAGAGCGGGCCAATCGTTGATGGTCATGAACAGCAACGCCTTTAGGTTAAATTCCTCCTGTTTGTGCTCATCCCACGTACGTACACCGTTTCCATTCCACAGCTGTAAAAGTTCTTCAACTAATGTCCTTAGGTACACATCAATGTCGTTGCCGGGTTGCTTAGGGCCTTGGATGAGAACTGGCATCATAATGAACTTCCGCTTCATGCACATCCAAGGAGGAAGGTTATACATACATAGAGTCACGGGCCAGGTGCTGTGATTGCTGCTCTGCTCCCCGAAAGGATTAATGCCATCCGCGCTTAAAGCAAACCATACGTTCCTTGGCTCACTTGCAAACTCATCCCAGTACTTTCTCTCGATTTTTCTCCACTGCGACCCGTCAGCGGGTGCTCTCAACTTCCCGTCTTTCTTACGGTCCTCACTGTGCCATCGCATCAACTTGGCATGCTCTCTGTTTCTGAACAGACGTTTCAACCGTGGTATTATAGGAGCATACCACATCACCTTCGCAGGAACCCTCTTCCTGGGGGGCTC
>NC_041391.1:624227600-624233374 GCF_002162155.2 Triticum dicoccoides
GCTCATCCCGCGTACGTACACCGTTTCCATTCCACAGCTGTAAAAGTTCTTCAACTAATGTCCTTAGGTACACATCAATGTCGTTGCCGGGTTGCTTAGGGCCTTGGATGAGAACTGGCATCATAATGAACTTCCGCTTCATGCACATCCAAGGAGGAAGGTTATACATACATAGAGTCACGGGCCAGGTGTTTTGATTGCTGCTCTGCTCCCCGAAAGGATTAATGCCATCCGCGCTTAAAGCAAACCATACGTTCCTTGGCTCACTTGCAAACTCATCCCAGTACTTTCTCTCGATTTTTCTCCACTGTGACCCGTCAGCGGGTGCTCTCAACTTCCCGTCTTTCTTACGGTCCTCACTGTGCCATCGCATCAACTTGGCATGCTCTCTGTTTCTGAACAGACGTTTCAACCGTGGTATTATAGGAGCATACCACATCACCTTCGCAGGAACCCTCTTCCTGGGGGGCTCGCCATCAACATCACCAGGGTCATCTCGTCTGATCTTATCCCGTAATGCACCGCATACCGGGCATGCGTTCAGATCCTTGTACGCACCACAGAAGAGGATGCAGTCATTAGAGCATGCATGTATCTTCTGCACCTCCAATCCTAGAGGGCATATGACCTTCTTTGCTGCGTATGTACTGTCGGGTAATTCGTTATCCTTTGGAAGCTTCTTCTTCAATATTTTCAGTAGCTTCTCAAATCCTTTGTTAGGCACAGCATTCTCTGCCTTCCACTGCAGCAATTCCAGTACGGTACCGAGCTTTGTGTTGCCATCTTCGCAATTGGGGTACAACCCTTTTTTGTGGTCCTCTAACATGTGATCGAACTTCAGCTTCTCCTTTTGACTTTCGCATTGCGTCGTTGCATCGACAATGACTCGGCGGAGATCATCATCATCGGGCACATCATCTGGTTCCTCTTGATCTTCAGCAGCTTCGCCCGTTGCAACATCATCGTGCACATTGTCTGGTTCCTCTTGATCTTCAGTAGCGTCACCGTATTCAGGGGGCACATAGTTGTCATCATACTCTTCTTCTTCGCCGTCTTCCATCATAACCCCTATTTCTCCGTGCCTCGTCCAATCATTATAGTGTGGCATGAAAACCCTTGTAAAGCAGGAGGGTGTGGAGGATTTTCCAGTCAGAGTAAGACTTTGTATTCCCACATATAGGGCATGGACAACACATAAAACCATTCTGCTTGTTTGCCTCAGCCACTTCGAGAAAATCATGCACGCCCTTAATGTACTCGGAGGTGTGTCTTGAACCGTACATCCATTGCTAGTTCATCTGCGTGCATTATATATAATTAAGTGTGTCAAAAATCATTACAGAACATCATGAATAGATAATTAAGTGACCAAATTAATAGAAGTTCATCATCACATTAAAACCAAAGTACATACATAGTTCTCATCTAACAACATAAAGCTCTGCAGAGCATCTAAATTAATTAAACCATACATTGAAACTATGTAAAACATTTCAATGCGAAAACAAATGCGATCATAATCGCAACCAATGTAACAACTGATCCAACGGCATAATGATACCAAACCTCGGTATGAATGGCATATTTTCTAATCTTTTTAATCTTCAAGCGCATTGCATCCATCTTGATCTTGTGATCATCGACGACATCCGCAACATGCAACTCCAATATCATCTTCTCCTCCTCAATTTTTCTAATTTTTTCCTTCAACAAATTGTTTTCTTCTTCAACTAAATTTAACCTCTTGACAATAGGGTCGGTTGGAATTTCCGGTTCAACAACCTCCTAGATAAATAAAATCTATGTCACGTTGGTCGGCATAATTGTCATAAACAATAAATGAACCAATAGTTATGAAAAGATAATATATACCACATCTTCATCATAGACAGGACGAGGGACGACGGGGGCAGATACCAAAACCATCGCACTATATAAGATGCAATAATAAAAGTAAGAAAATTAAGATTTTTTTTCCTTTCAGAAAGAAGATAAGAACAAGAGGCTCACCACGGTGGTGCCGGCGACGAGATCGGCGCGGGCGATCGACGGCGGTGAATACGGGGACGGGACGTGACGGACCGCTAAACCTAGACAAATATTGAGGAAAATGGAGCTTGGAGGTCGAGCTTGGAGAGAGAAAGCTTAAGTAGTGTGGCTCGGGCATTCCATTGAACATCTCGTGTGCATAGTAGGTGAGCTAGAGCACCACAAAGCTCTCCCCTCGCCGGCCACGAAAAACAGAGCACTGGGAGTGCTCTGCTCGCGGGTGAGGGGTAGATATAGGCAACTAATTGGTCCCGGTTCGTGCCACGAACCGGGACTAAAGGGCAGCCTTTGGTCTCGGTTCATTCCACCAACCGGGGCCAATGGTGGTGGGCCAGGAGCGAGGCCCATTGGTCCCGGTTCATCCCACCAACCGGAACCAATAGGTCCTGCCGAACCGGGACCAATGGCCCACGTGGCCCGGCCGGCCCCCGAGGCTCACGAACCGGGTCCAATGCCCCCATTGGTCCCGGTTCTGGATTGAACCGGGACTAATGGGCTGACCCGGCCTGAACCATTGCCCCCTTTTTTACTAGTGTATAACAGTGAACAGAGAGACTAGTTAGTTCACATGTAAGACTAAATAAACTGATAATATAAATCGTAGCTGTATGCTACTCAAGCCATGCCCTGTTTGCTTTCGGGAAATACAATTTTGGTATGGTTGGGCATGTTTACACTATGTATGCTCGTGCATGCGTCTATAGTAATGTATATGCTACAGGCTTTGGAGGGTGAAGCCACATGGCATAATGCTTGAAACCCATCAGATGACATCCTGTCTTTTCCACACCATAGGTGATACTTTGGTCTTCCTTCCGATAAATATGTTCGCCATTATCCAATGCCACCGAGTACGTTTCGTCTCTAGGCGAGTTTCTCTCCATGAGGCGGGCATCAAAGTAGTAGATGTGGTTTCTCTCTAGGCCATGGTGCTCAGCACCCACTGGCACATGCACCGCCTTACAAGAGGTCAGATCTAAGAATAAGGCACAATCGTCAAAGCTTGTCACCTCTTCCCATATATACTTACAATACTGGTCATTATCAATGTCAACAAGTTTGAAGACCCTGAAGGTTGGCCCGCTGTTGGGCAACCGCCGGGTCCTTACCACCATGGACAGCTTGCCATGCAGCTCGAAGATGTTGCAGCCGCGAGTGGGGATGTTGCGGCTTTGGATGGTGAGCCGGTGGGTCGCAGTGATCACCGGCGTGCCATCTCCTTTCATTCCAATTTCAAACTTAACAAGTGTATTGTCGAACCTTAGACCATAGAGCACGCCATTGCAGAAGGCGATATCCAAGACCGCCTCCCGATGGTTACATGTGGTCCACTCGCCCTCCGGGCAGCCAATTCTGCACAGCCCAATGCGGAACCGCCCTCTGATGATGGCGGCGAGCATACAGCCGTTGGAGGAGGTGGGGTCTTCGGAGAAGATGATTTTGGAGAACGTGGGTAGACTAGGAAGTGTTGTCTTAGAAACCATACCCTCCGTCGTCAGAGCGGTGATCATACTCTGCTTCCGAGAGAGGCCCACCTCGGCGCCGGTGAAGAGGTTGACGATGACGAGCACGCGGTCATCGCACGCCGCAACCCAGCCGCTTTCGTGAGATCCGACGAACCACTTGTTGGCCGCCATGTCAGGGACGCGGAAGGCCCAGCCGTCGTCAGGGCCGCACAGGTGCTTCTTCGCGCGGCGGCGGCTCTGCGAGAGGAGCAGCAGGGGGGCTGCTGGAGCCGCGGTCGGCTGCCGCGACGAGGTGTCGCGCCAGGACCTGCAGACGGCGGCGAAGCGCACGCGCACGACTGTGGAGGCGAGCCTGGAGCACACCGCGCTGAGGAGGTCTTCGGGGAGGTCGCACCATCGGGCGTCGCCGGCGGCTGTCGACATCTAACAGGAACCGAATTTTCACGTAGAATACAGTAGTACGGCTTTTCGTACACAATATATGGCTGGAACTTGGGGAAGAAACAAACGTGTCTTCTCCGGGCAGCAGAAACCAGCGCCGTGTCCCGACTAGTAAAATACTCCCTACTTTCTGAATTACTTGTCACGTATGGATGTATCTAGATGTATTTTAGTTCTAGATATATCCATCTCAGCGACGAGTAATTTAAAACCGAGGCAGTAGTTATTCAACCACGTGACACATGTAGTAAGCAATCCAAACAATTCGAAAAATAGTTATTCAGACAGGTCCGGGTGCGTGGAGGGCGCTGGACGCGTCCTATCAGGGTTCTCTTCTCCTTCTGTTTCTTTCTGTGTCGGATTACGAACACAGAGATGGAGTAATACTCGTGATCGATTCGAGCAAACGGAGATGTGGATTACGCAGACGGCACCAACCAGTCGGCGCCTCGGCGGCGCGGTGGTCCGATCTTCCCGACGATCTCCCTGGGCTCGTTCGTTTCACGATAGCTAGCCTCCCCGCGCGACTGCGTGCGCTTCTCCGTCGTCTGCAGGCCGCTGCGTCGCGGCAGCCCCTTTTGCTGCTCTCGCCATGAAAAAACACGGGGACGAGCCACCTGTGGAGCCCCGACTACAGTTGGGCCGTCCACGCCCCAAGCAAGGCCGTCGACAAGGTGTTCCTTGGCTCTCACAATGGAGGCTGGGTTGCGGCCATCGACGGCCTCGTGGACATGGTCGTCAACCTCTTCTCTGGTGTCGACGTGAAGCTTTCCTTCATGCAGAGCATGATTGACAAACCCTGGCTACGCTCTCCCATGCCGCACTGCCTCTTACAGAAAATTATCTCTCAAGACCCTACTTCCTCGGATGGTTGCATCCTCGCCGCCATCGTAAAAGATGAGTCCAGCGTTGCCTTAAGAAGAGTTGGCGGCTCAGATGGCGAGTGGACCGGACGTCTTTGGCATGAGGGATCCATCATTGACATTGCCTTCTGAAATGGTAAGCTCTATGCCCAATGCCCTCAGTGGTCACGATCAGCTACTAATTAAAATTGAAATCGCAACGAAAGGAGTCAAAGGTCCATCGGGGCCATCAACAGTTTAACAAACGAAAAGTATATTTTTGAATTGCATGGAAAGCCGACGATAGCGCCCAACTGTAAATGTTTCTTCAAGGTATTCACGCTTGTTGACACCAACGCCGACAAGGTTTACAAGTACAAGTGGGCAGAGGTGACAAGCTTCAACGACTACATCTTGCTTTTGGCGAGATGCACATGCCGCTGGGTGCAGCGCGCCATCGTCCGGAGGGAAAGCACATCAACTACTCCACTGCCAAGACAACTCAAAAAATCGAACAAAATGGTGCTATGTATTGCAAGGAAGATCAAAATAGCCAAGATGGAATTGAACGAATAAGATACTATGTGAGTGGATACAATAATGCCATATGGCTTCACCCTCCAGACTTGTAGACGATAATTTTTTACGGTTTGTGAAAACACGCAAGGAAGAGCGAAGTTCACATTTCAATTTCCACTTGTTTCCCTTGTCTGAGCACCCATCAGTGAAAAGCCGTTTTGACCCGCTAGTGCTCAACCATTCAATAGTAGTGTCACTTGGTCCCCATTCAATTTGTGCAAGTGTTTTAGAGCCTCGGAACGAGGTTCTGAACACATGCCTTTCTTATTGAGAAGAGCCACTTACATAGTACTAGGTTCCTATCGTTTAACCCCGAGTTTTGGATTCCATGTTACAAGGGAGAGAGGGGTTTGGTGAAATAGTTGTTGTATTGCTTGAGCCTCGTGGGCATATATAT
>NC_041391.1:624233707-624248955 GCF_002162155.2 Triticum dicoccoides
GATCTACTTGGAGTACAAAGCAAGTCAGAATATTTTCTAGTCTAACTTATGTTTCCTAATACAATCACGTTACTCAACACCCCCCCGCAGTCACAACGGTAGCGACGCAGACGGTGAGACTGGAGAATAATCCGAAGGCAAGCCGACGGACACCCCCCACAGTCGTAACGGTCGATGCATCGCGGAGTCGTGGCTGGAGTGAAAACCGACGAGGTTGCTCAAGGAGGCGGTAGCCCTTTGTGCCGTTTTGTCGATGTAGCCGAGAGCGTGGGTGGTGAAGCCGTGGTCGAGGTAGCCGTGCGAAGAATGCCGTGGTCGATGTCGAGTCGGGGTAGCCTGTGTCGAGGAAGTCGCCATGGAGCCGCGGGCGCAAGGGGGCGCCGAGTTAGCCTGGGCGCAGTGGTGTCGAAGTAGGGGTGCACCTGGAAGAAAATGTTGTTGACGACGTGTCGCGCCGGGTTTTCCAAGCCCGGGGATACATCTTGGACGAAGGCACGCACTGGTGTTGCCAGCACCGGGCATGCATAGACGGATGAAGACGAAGTTAACGAAGCGCCGACCAGGCTTGCCAGGCCCAGAGACACGTCGTGGATGAAGGCACGCATCAGTGTTGCCAGCACCGGGCATGCGTAGACGAGGGACCTGTACGAGCTGTACGCCATGTCGGAGAAGTCGGAAGGGCTAGCAGAGAAGAACTCGACGATGATTGCGGCGTCCATCGGCACGGGGCCGATGGCACCAACGATGGTCGAAGTAGACGAAGTGGTCAGGATAGATGACGGCGACGCTGACGACGGGCTGGTGCTTGGACGAAGACGAAGGGGGTGGACGGGCGGCGGCGGCTACTAAAGTAGCGGCGGCGGCGGCCAAAGAAGAGCGGCGGCGGCAGCCTGACGGCGGCGGCGGCTAGGTTAGGAGTGCTGCGGCGGTGCTCGAAGTAGGCGAAGAACCCTGACAGCGCGACGAAGACCGGCGCGGACGGTGGCGGCGCATACCACGGGAGGTCAACGCCCGGTGACGGCAGAGTGGACCGCGGGCCACGACGCTATGGCCCGAAAGGGCGATGCAACGGCGGTTCGCGAGTCGGTGCAACCGCGGGGTTGGCCTCGGGGCGGCGGCGGGGACCGCGTATCGCGGCACTATGGCCCATAGGGGCGACGCACGAGTCGATGCAGCCGCGAGGAGAACCACGGGGCGGCGGCGCAGCGGCCCGACGGGGCGACGCAGCGGCAGCCCGATGCTCGATCGGTGGAAAGGCATGTGGTACTCAGGACGGTCTTCACGTGACCTGCGGAGGCGTGCGTCACCAACGGGACAGGTCGGTTGCACGGCGTAAAGAAGGCGGATCGCGGCGGCGTGCGGGTGATCAAGCCGATCGCGCGCGAGGTCGGGGACGCCGCTCGCTGGAGGAAGGGGCCGGCGACGATGGACGGCGTGGGACGTCGTGTCGGACGAGCTTGTCAGCACCGGCACCCGGGCAGCGAGGCCCAAGTGACCAATGGAGCACCGGCGCCCGAGTTGAGGCAGCCGACGAGCGTGATGCAGCCGTCCCGACGCATCCGAGGACGAGGCCGGCGTGGTAGACCGCCGGGCCACCATGCAGACGCGATAGAGGCGGATGAGGTGGATCGATGGGCGAGCCTGCACACAAGCGACAGCTATGATTGGCCGTCGCATGGCGTGATGCCGCCAGGTCGGGGCGATGCAGGTGTCCCGGTCGGAGCAGGGCGGTGATGGCCGGCGCAGGCGACGGGCGGACCGACGCATGGATGGCGGCTGGCCCCGACGGGCCGCCTCGGTGCGCGTGGCCGCCGGATCGGAGGAGAGGCCGGCTGACTGGTCGCGCCGGGGTCGGAGTAGAGGCGCTTGGGATCGACGACAGCGGTGGGCGACGCAAACCGATCACGAATAGATCAAAAAACCAAAAAGAAACCGCGCGATCAAGATGACCGGCGGGAGAGAGAAAACCCCAGAGCAAGGCTCGGGAAAAAGACTCTCTAGGGCAGCCGGTCAGCACAATCAGCGGACGAACCCTAGGCGGCGCGGCCCCCTGCGGCGGTCATGGAGGCCGACCGCCCCGGGGGCGGCGCGCAGGTGCGGAAGCGGCGACGGCTAGGGTTTAGGATCGACTTGCGATAGATAACTTGTTACAAGGGAGAGAGGGGTTTGGTGGAATAGTTGTTGTATTGCTTGAGCCTCGTGGGCATATATATAGGAGGACATGATCTACTTGAAGTACAGGGCAAGCCAGAATATTTTCTAGTCTAACCTATGTTTGCTAATACAATCATGTTACTCAACACTATACCAACAAGTTGTTTGAGTCGTCATAGTCCTTCTGACATTAGACGGATTTTCAATGTCAAACTCCAACTGAAATTCCCAAGACATCCCATTTCTAAAAGGTGCCCCCATTCAAGTACAAGTGTCGGACTCATATCATGTTAGCCGTTTTTGCTCTTCTCTTATACTTTCATACTGACATTGTATTTTATTATTTATTGCCTCACACTATCACACATCTCTATTGTAGTTCAAGCATTAGTTTTGCTACATGTGAAAGATAGTTATTTATAGATCGGGTGTAAGTGTAGACTTTATTGTCTCACCAAACTTCATATGTCAGATGCTGCCTTTTTGTTGTATTTTTTGTGAGCTTAGTTTTTTATGCGGATATAAAGTGTAGTTATTGTGAAGGAACTAACATCGGTCAGGTGCATTAGGGCATCTTCAATTTGTGTAGGCCCAGGCTTTGGGGCCACATGGGATGTGAAAACTCCTGTGTTGTAAAAATACGGTCATGTCTTTAAAAGCAAAATTATCGGTAAGGTCCATTGATTGAACTTGCTTGGCCAGACGATGTTGCGGAGCTCTGGAGTGAATGTGCGGCACCCTGCTGTGGTCATTGGAGGTCGTCGAGGGGGTGGAACGTGATCCTGGTGCACGCGCACAGCCACCTCCTGTGGCGGCACGCGGGCTTGGTGCTGGGGTGCTGGAAGCACGCGCGCTTCCCCTTGCGGGCGCTGCACCACCTGGCAGCTCACGTCATCCCGAGCCGGCACTGGGCGCTGTGGGTCGCGCTGTGGAGCCATCCGCCTGGGCTTGATGAGGGCGTCCCGGGCCTGAGGTGGTGGAGGAGCCCCATGCGCCATGTCGCCAGCTGCAGGTGGATACTGAGGCAGCGAGCGAGCTGGCCTGTCGGAGCACCCGTGCGCAACGCTGATGAGCTCGGTGATGCGCGCGAGCCACTCCTCGTAGAGATCTCCCACCGGGCGGTAGCGAAGAAGCCCTCGCGCCGTGAGCAGGGCGGCCTGCGGGTCCACCTGGTTGCGACGCGCATGGGATGATGAAGCTGCTGGAGTCAGTGATGGAGTAGCGGTGCGGCCGTCGCGGCGCACCGATGGGTGCAGCGACGAAGCTTGCTGTTCGGGCCCGGCGGGGCCCGTGGCGGCGCTAGCCACCGGAGAAGGAGCGCGGCGGGCGCGGCTGTCCCCCTCCGGAGCTGTCTGAGCGACGCGGGCAGCGACAGCAGCCTGACGATCGGCACGAGCCCGGCGTGCATCGGCCATGGAGATGTCGGAGCAGAGGCGGATCGAATGACGGAAGAGAGGATCCGACGCACCCCTACCTGGCGCGCCAAATGTCGAATTTCGGGATCCGACAATCCGTGAAAGGTTCAAACTCTGGGGTGCGTGCGGAGATCTCAACCTGCCCAACCCAACTACTCATGGTCTCACTAGGCCTAACGCGTCGAGCTCAAAGAGACACAGAGAGATAAAGATTTATACTGGTTCAGGCCACCATTGTGGTGTAATACCCTACTCTAGTCTGTGTGGTGGATTGCCTCGAGGGGCTATGGATGAACAAGTACAAAGATGAACAAGCCTCCGGAGGAGAGGTGTTGTTGAGCTAGCGTGGTGGTTTTGGTCCGAATGGATCCGTCCGTCCCCCTCCTACGGTGATGGCTAGGTCCCTTATATAGTGGCCTTGGTCCTCTTCCCAAATATGAGCGGGAAGGGATTCCACAACGGCGGGATTTGAAAGGGGACAAGTAGTACAGTCTATCCTGACAAAAGTAGTCTTCGCCTACGAAAATCCTCTGGTCGTGACGCTGTGGTGGGCTCGGTGACGACCTCCGTCCTGCCGTCCTGGTGGTCTTGGTCTTGTTGCACCAGAATGGAAACCTTTGGATGATTCCTTAGGACCCTGCGCCAGCAGCTTGCCTCCCTTGCACCGAAGAGGAAACCTGCACTCTGCACCCATCTGGCGTCCGCCTGGCCTTGGTCGTCATGGCTCACGTCAGCTGAGCCTCATGAGGTAGTTGCATAGAACTCTCCGCCCCTCAGGAGCCCTCCTAAGGAGGCTAGCTCCTTCAGGGGTCTTGGCATCGTCCGCCTTGCAAGGCTTGGCCCCTCGCGAGGGTCCTACGGTGTTGGTGCTGAAGCTGGGCCGTACCAGGCTGTCGATGGAGCCACGTGGTGGGCCACAGGCAGGCAGGACTGGATACCCTAAGTCCAGGACGCCGACACGAGGTGCTCAGAAGTTTGAGGGTAAGATGAAGGATCTGAGGATCTCTCCTCCTCCAAAGTGGAGACTAACCTATATTTATACTTGGTCTGGCTCTCTTCCCTCATAGTTTAGGCGGGAAGGAGTACCACACCGGCCAGGTTTGAAAGGGGACAAGAGATACATCTAATCCTGACGAAAGGTGGTCTTCTCCTGCAAAGCAGTTGATCGTGATGCAGTGGTGGGCTCGGTGATGACATCCGTTCTGCTTATCCCATATGGTCTTGGTCTCGTTGCACCAGAAAGAAACCTTTGGGAGATTCCTTGGGAACTCGCATACGTCCTTGCCTCCTTAGCATGAAAGAGGAAACTGTCCAACTCTACGCTCACTAGTGCCCGCCTGGCCTTGGTCGTCATGGCTCATGTCGGCCAACACCTCGGGAGGTTGAGTACCTGCATAGAAATCTCCGTCCCTCGAGAGGCAGACTCGGGATGCTGCCTTCCAAGGGGTCCTGGCTTCGCTAGCCTCATGAGGCCAGGGGCCCTCGCGAGGTCTTGTCCTTGAGGCGTAGTAGTTGGACCGTACCGGGCCGTCGAGGGGGCCATGCCCTGGGCCGTATGCAGGAAAGTCTGGGTACCCCCGATCCCAGAACGCCGACAGTAGCCCCTGGGCCCAAGGCGCCAGTCCTAGCTTCAAAGCGAAGGCAAGCAGCAAAGGGCGAAGCATCATGGGCCCCAATAGCATGCAGGCCAGGCACGACCCATGGCACACGACGAGGCACAGACACCTCCAGTTCCCCACGTCGCCTTGGCAGCAGCCCAGACTGACAAAAAGCCTGGCGCACACGGTGGAGCCCTCATTGTCCCTCTGCGCGCGTCATCTGCCCTCTCCTTCCTTTGCCCGCTTGCGCTCCGGTCACAAATTCATGCGCCCATTGCAATTCGCTCCCCCGCCATGGCCCCCCAAGAGGAAGAAGGGTAAGGTCTCGGCGGCTGTGCGCCGCCAGGAAGGGCCAGAGCCTGCACTAGGCCGGTCCATCGTGCTCAACCTCGAAGGGCTGGACAAGGTCCACCAATGCTACTGCCGCCGATTCCAATGAGTGCAAGGCAACCAGGATTTGGCATGTGTCTCAGTCCTTGGTTGACTTGGAGACCACCGACATCCCCTTTCACCTCCATGCCCTCTTCTCCATCTTCCTGCCTCCTTTCTCAAATTTCTTCAATGCCGTAATTACGCACTACCAAGTCCATGCATTGCACCTAGATCCGAAAGCCATTGTCCTCCTCTCCGCCTTCATGTTTCTGTGCGAGGCCTTCATGGGCGTCACCCCTTCGGTAGCATTGCTCCACCACTTCTTCTCCCTTCAGTTGACAGCCGGGACCCAGCATTCCGGGTACGTGTACCTCCGGGCCGTGCTCACGACGGCGGGCGAGGCATCGACGCGGAGCTTCATCCGAAGGCAGAAGGCTTCCAGAAGCAGTGGTGTATGTCGACGCCGCCGCGAATAACCCCCTTCTTTAGGCGCCGTCCGCTCCGGTGGAGCCAAGCTCTGGGTGACCGCACAAGACGCTCGCCGAACCGAGGCTTGCGCGAGTCATGGCCAGGCTGGCCGTCCTGAGCTAGGTTGGTGTGACGGTGGCGATGGTGGTGAGGGAGTTCGTCAGGCGACAGATCACCCCTCTTCAATGTCACTCTCGCCCGATGTGGGCCTTTACCAATCGTGAGGACAACATGAGGCTCTGGGTGTCATGGGAACGATTCCGACAATAATAAGGGATAAGGTAAAGGAGCATGATCTATCGAGATGCATATGGGTGATGAAGTGGTTTTAGCGAGTTTGGGCCTCTCGCGGTGGAGATAACAGCCCTACGTCTCATGCTCTGGAGAGGCTTTGTTTTATATGTATCCGGAGATTACAATGTGTGTGTGAGAGAGAGGAACGGATCCCCATGCCTGAGCTAAGTCCCGAGACTAATGGCGAGAGAGAGAGACATGAGAGAAATGAGAGAAGAGAAAAAAGGCCCCTGTCCAGTGGTGGGGGTGGCTTATATAGAGTGCACCACCCCTCACCTCTTATGTTACAAAGTGGGGGCGTTAATGCCATAACTCGGCCTACTACTAAGATGATGCTTCGAGTGCCTTGTCGATTGTTGGTCTTCACATATCCGAGTGAGATTAGCTGCTCCGAGTGGACTGAGTTCGTCGAGTGTAGTGCTATGCTCCGAGTGGCTTGATGGTCATCCGAGTGGATGGTTTTTTGATTGTCCGAGTGATGCTCTGGACCCATGTAATATGTGGACCCCGTGCTTTATGATCTTTGAACCTTCGTGGGTCTACCTGTTATGTATGTCCCCAACATTAGCCCCTCATTCGGTTGTGATTTTGCAGAACGAGTTTGTGAAAGACACAATTTGGCCCGAATGATTACAGAAATACTCGGTACCCATCATCGTGCTTTCAGACAACCAAGGTTTGAACAAAATCTCAATGGATTCTGGCGCTGCAGTTCCTGATTGATCTAGGATAAGTGCCCGCGAGGAGAAACTTGGTGACATTCGTTCATCTCTCGGAAGAGGTTAAATCGTGAACAGAGAATGGGTGTGTCATTAAATCTGGGCAACAAGATTGACACATGGACTGTTCTCTCGGAGAGATTCAATTCTTATCCTGGGGAAAGGCAATACGAGTCGGTTCTAAATCTGAACTTATGAGTTTCACGCTTTGAGTCTTAGAATAAGGATCAAAATAGGTCGACGGAGGAGCGTTAAACTCACCTTATAGCAATTTTTTTGGTAGTTGACGGGAGCCTTAGAACTTGTTTGTTTGATGTTCATCACTCAGACTGGTGAGGCCATACCGAGTGGAGATTACTCCAGTGGGGGCACGCTGAGTGCATCCACTAGGTGTAGTCCCTGAGACCGTCGTCGATTGCGGGCAGTCGGCGGGGGTCTGAGAGAACTATAAATCCTCTTAGCTGGTACTGATCGAACTTGTTCCTCTCCGACTTGAAGGTCGAGTAGCACTTGAGGATCTGGAGCTGGTCTTGCATCGAATAATAAATTACTCGTAATTTTGTTCTACGGGTGCACGATCAGCGCACCAATAGGGTGTAGTCCCAGAGCCTCTGTCATACTAGTTGAGTCTGGAAGAGGGTGTAAGTCTTCTGGTAAACCTCCATGAAGTCGGTACGGTAAATATCTTTTAGTCTGAAATGGAGTTAATCGTATGGATCTTCAGGCGCTTGGCATGGTAAATAAGCTCAGCCTGGAGCTGAGTCAGTCGTACTGATCTTCGTGCACTTGGCACAGTAAATAAATTCAACCCGGAACTGGACCAATCAAGCAAATATTCATGCACTCGGCCCGATGAATGAATTCGGCCTTGAAACTGCCGACTGTAAAAAAGCTGGACACTCTAGGGTATCGTTCCAGTAGTACTTCTTACATTGACCGTTAGCTTTTCCATGAAAGGGGTATTTGTAAGAGTTTATTGTATCCATAGAGGAACTTCGTTTTCACCCTTTTGCATGAAAGGGGTATTTGTCCGAGTGGACATGCTTCCTGACTGATCGGGGTATGTTGAGTACAAGGAAAAACTTGGTGGCACTCGTATGTCTCCCAGAGGAGATAGACTAGTGGTCCGACATGGATGTGCCATGAAACCCGAGTGACGAGGCTAGTGTGTGGGGTGACTCTCTGGAGTGAGGCCACTCATTATCGTGGGGGAACACCAACACATGCCATCTCTGAGTCCAAGTTTGTGAAACTGACGCCTTGGAGCCAAGAATAAGGGCAAGTGTATTTGTAGAGGAGCGTTGTTTTCACCCTTTTGCAGTCCTGAAGATGACTCTAGGTAATGATTTGGGCGATCGTCCGAGTGGACAGTGCTACCCTTATAGATCTTCGGCTGACCGAGCATGTATCACTATTAGAAAACAGGGCTTTCGTTCGGGCCTGGCCAGCCCATTAGTCCCGGTTCAGTCAAGAACCGGGACCCATGGGGGCATTCATCCCGGTTCGTCAGCCCAGGGGGCCGGCCGGGACCTCATGGGCATTGGTCCCGGTTTGTATGGACCCATTTGTCCCGGTTCCTGGCACGCACCGGGACCAATGGTCCTCTCTCCTCGCCGACAACCATTGGTCCCGGTTCATGGCTTGAACCGAGACAGAATGTTGAGCTTTAGTCCCGGTTTCTATCAAGAACCGGGACAAATGAGTTGCCTATATATACCCCATCACCACAACAGAGCACTCCATAGTGCTCTGTTTTTTCTTGCCGACGAGGGGAGGGCATTTGGGTGCTCTAGCTCACCTCCTATGCACATGAGGTGTTCAATGAAATGTCCGAGCCATGCTAGTTAATCTTTCTCCTCTCGAAACTCGACCTCCGAGCTCCATTTTCTCCGAGATTTGTCTAGGTTTAGCGGTCCATCACGTCCTGTCCCCGTCTTCACCGCCGTCGATCGCCCGCGCCGATCTCGTCGCCGGCACCACCGTGGTGAGCCTCTTGTTCTTACCTTCTTTCCGAAAGAAAAAAATTCTTAATTCAGATAGATACTTGTCTAATTTTCTTACTTTTATTATTTCTTATTATTATATAGTGCGATGGTTTTGGTGTCCGACCCCGTTGGCCCTCGCCCTGCCTATGATTCGGATGTGGTATATATTATCTTTCAATAACCATTTGGTTCATTTATTGTTTATGACAATTATGCCGACCAACGTGACATATATTTTCTTTATCTAGGAGGTGGTTGAACCGGAAATTCCAACCGACCCTATTGTCGATAGGTTAAATTTAGTTGAAGAAGAAAACAATTACTTGAAGGAAAAAATAAGAAAAATTGAGGAGGAGAAGATGATATTGGAGTTGCATGTTGCGGATGTCGTTGATGATCACAAGATCAAGATGGATGCAATGTGGTTGAAGATTAGAAAGATCAGAAAATATGCCATTCATACTGAGGCTTGGTATCATTATGCAGTTGGATCGGTTGTTACCTTGGTTGCGATTATGATCGCATTTGTCTTTTGCATTTAAATGTTTTACATAATTTCAATGCATGGTTTAATTAGATGCTCTGAAGAGCTATATGTTGCACATGCTATGTGGGTGAAATCCCTTTGTAACACACGAGTTTCCGTATCAAACCCTGATACTTCGAAAGAGATTGTCCGTTTTGTACACGAAGTGCATCCAGTTTTTGCTGTAACCCTCTGTACTTTCTTGCACATGCTATGTGGGTGAAATGATGATGCCATGCCAACTTTCAACCTTTTCAGAGTTCATTTAAAATACTTTTCAATTTCATGGTCTTATAGCTCAAAATAATCAGTAAATGCATGAAAAATAACAAATGAAGTTAGAAAGGGTTGGAAATTGATGATATGGCTTTGAATGGTGCATTTTGAACACAGAAAAACTATGGAGTTCAGATAAGTTCAAAAAAATGAAATCCCTTTGTAACAGGCGAGTTTCCGTATGAAACCCTGATACTTCGAAAGAGATTGTCCATTTTGTACAGGAAGTGCATCCAGTTTTTGCTGTAACCCTCTCTACTTTCTCACACATGCTATGTGGGTGAAATGATGATACTATGCCAACTTGGAACCTTTTCAGAGTTCATTTCAAATGCTTTTTAATTTCATGGTCTTATAGCTCAAAATAATCAGTAAATGCATGAAAAATAACAAGTGAAGTCGGAAAGGCTTGTAAATTGATGATGTGGCTTTGAATGGTGCATTTTGAACACAGGAAAACTACGGAGTTCAAATAAGTTCAAAAAAATGAAATCCCTTCGTAACAGACGTGTTTTCGTATGAAACCCTGATACTTCGAAAGAGATTGTCCGTTTTGTACAGGAAGTGCATCCAATTTTTGCCGTAATTCTCTCTACTTTCTTGCACATGCTATGTGGGTGAAATGATGATAACATGCCAACTTGGAACCTTTTCAGAGTTCATTTCAAATGCTTTTTCAATTTCATGGTCTTATAGCTCAAAATAATCAGTAAATGCATGAAAAATAACAAATGAAGTTTGAAAGGGTTGTAAATTGATGATGTGGCTTTGAATGGTGCATTTTGAACACAGAAAAACTATGGAGTTCAAATAAGTTCAAAAAAATGAAATCCCTTTGTAACAGATGAGTTTCCGTATGAAACCCTCATACTTCGAAAGAGATTGCCCGTTTTGTACACGGAGTGCATCCAGTTTTTGCCATAACCCTGTGTACTTTCTTGCACATGCTATGTGGGTGAAATGATGATACCATGCCAACTTTCAACCTTTTCAGAGTTCATTTCAAATGCTTTTCAATTTCATGGTCCTATAGCTCAAAATAATCAGTAAATGCATGAAAAACGAACAAATGAAGTCAGAAAGGGTTGTAAATTGATTATGTGGCTTTGAATGGTGTATTTTGAACACAAAAAAACTATGGAGTTCAAATAAGTTCAAAAAATGAAATCCCTTTGTAACCGACGAGTTTCCGTATGAAACCCTGATACTTCGAAACAGATTGTCCATTTTGTACAGGAAGTGCATCCAGTTTTTGCTGTAACCGTCTCTACTTTCTTGCATAGGCTATGTGGGTCAAATGATGATACCATGCCAACTTGGAACCTTTTCAAAGTTCATTTCAAATGCTTTTCAATTTCATGGTCTTATAGCTCAAAATAATCAGTAAATGCATGAAAATTAACAAATGAAGTCAGAAAGGGTTGTAAATTGATGATGTGTCTTTGAATGGTGCATTTTGAACACAGAAAAACTATGGAGTTCAAATAAGTTCAAAAAAATGAAATCCCTTTGTAACAGACGTGTTTCCATATGAAACCCTGATACTTCGAAAGAGATTGTCCGTTTTGTACAGGAAGTGCATCCAGTTTTCGCCGTAATCCTCTCTATTTTCTTGCACATGCTATGTGGGTGAAATGATGATACCATGCCAACTTGGAACCTTTTCAGAGTTCATTTCAAATGCTTTTCAATTTCATGGTCTTATAGCTCAAAATAATCAGTAAATGCATGAAAAATAACAAATGAAGTTTGAAAGGGTTGTAAATTGATGATGTGGCTTTGAATGGTGCATTTTGAACACAGAAAAACTATGGAGTTCAAATAAGTTCAAAAAAATGAAATCCCTTTGTAACAGATGAGTTTCCGTATGAAACCCTCATACTTCCAAAGAGATTGTCCGTTTTGTACACGGAGTGCATCCAGTTTTTGCCATAACCCCCTGTACTTTCTTGCACATAATATGTGGGTGAAATGATGATACCATGCCAACTTTCAACCTTTTCAGAGTTCATTTCAAATGCTTTTCAATTTCATGGTCTTATAGCTCAAAATAATCAGTAAATGCATGAAAAAATAACAAATGAGGTCAGAAAGGGTTTTAAATTGATGATGTGGCTTTGAATGGTGCATTTTGAACACAGAAAAACTATGGAGTTCAAATAAGTTCAAAAAATGAAATCCCTTTGTAACCGACGAGTTTCCATATGAAACCTTGATACTTTGAAATAGATTGTCTGTTTTGTACATGAAGTGCATCCAGTTTTTGCCGTAACCCTCTCTACTTTCTTGCACATGCTATGTAGGTGAAATGATGATACCATGCCAACTTGGAACCTTTTCAGAGTTCATTTCAAATGCTTTTCAATTTCATGGTCTTATAGCTCAAAATAATCAGTAAAGGCATGAATAATAACAAATGAAGTCAGAATGGATTGTAAATTGATGATGTGGCTTTGAGTGGTGCATTTTGAACACAAAAAGACTATGGAGTTCAAATAAGTTTAAAAAAAATGAAATCCCATTGTAACAGACGAGTTTCCGTATGAAACCCTCATACTTCGAAAGAGATTGTCCGTTTTGTACACGAAGTGCATCCAGTTTTTGCCATAACCCTCTGTACTTTCTTGCACATGCTATGTGGGTGAAATGATGTTACCATGCCAACTTTCAACCTTTTCAGAGTTCGTTTCAAATGCTTTTCAATTTCATGGTCTTATAGCTTAAAATAATCAGTAAATGCATGAAAAAATAACAAATGAAGTCAGAAAGGGTTGTAAATTGATGATGTGGCTTTGAATGGTGCAGTTTGAACACAGAAAAACTATGGAGTTCAAATAAGTTCAAAAAATGAAATCCCTTTGTAACCGACGAGTTTTCGTATGAAACAGTGATACTTCAAAATAGATTGTCCGTTTTGTACATGAAGTGTATCCAGTTTTTGCCGTAACCCTCTCTACTTTCTTGCACATGCTATGTGGGTGAAATGATGATACCATGCCAACTTGGAACCTTTTCAGAGTTCATTTCAAATGCTTTTCAATTTCATGGTCTTATAGCTCAAAATAATCAGTAAATGCATCAAAATTAACAAATGAAGTCAGAAAGGGTTGTAAATTGATGATGTGTCTTTGAATGGTGCATTTTGAACACAGAAAAACTATGGAGTTCAAATAAGTTCAAAAAAATGAAATCCCTTTGTAACAGATGAGTTTCCATATGAAACCGTGATACTTCAAAACAGATTGTCCGTTTTGTACATGAAGTGCATCCAGTTTTTGCCGTAACCCTCTCTACTTTCTTTCACATGCTATGTGGGTGAAATGATGATACCATGCCAACTTGGAACCTTTTCAGAGTTCATTTCAAATGCTTTTCAATTTCATGGTCTTGTAGCTCAAAATAATCAGTAAAGGCATGAATAATAACAAATGAAGTCAGAAAGGATTGTAAATTGATCATGTGGCTTTGAATGGTGCGTTTTGAACACAAAAAAACTATGGAGTTCAAATAAGTTTAAAAAAATGAAATCCCATTGTAACAGACGAGTTTCTGTATGAAACCCTCATACTTCGAAAGAGATTGTCCGTTTTGTACACGAAGTGCATCCAGTTTTTGCTGTAACCCTCTGTACTTTCTTGCACATGCTATGTGGGTGAAATGATGATACCATGCCAACTTTCAACCTTTTCAGAGTTCATTTCAAATGCTTTTCAATTTCATGGTCTTATAGCTCAAAACAATCAGTAAATGCATGAAAAAATAACAAATGAAGTCAGAAAAGGTTGTAAATTGATGATGTGGCTTTGAATGGTGTAGTTTGAACACAAAAAAACTATGGAGTTCAAAGAAGTTCAAAAAATGAAATCCCTTTGTAACCGATGAGTTTCCGTATGAAACCGTGATACTTCGAAACATATTGTCCGTTTTGTTCACGAAGTGCATCTAGTTTTTGCCGTAACCCTCTCTACTTTCTTGCACATGCTATGTGGGTGAAATGATGATACCACGCCAACTTGGAACCTTTTCAGAGTTCATTTCAAATGCTTTTCAATTTCATGGTCTTATAGCTCAAAATAATCAGTAAATGCATGAAAATTAACAAACGAAGTCAGAAAGGGTTGTAAATTGATGATGTGTCTTTGAATGGCGCATTTTGAACACAGAAAAACTATGGAGTTCAAATAAGTTCAAAAAAATGAAATCCCTTTGTAACAGACGAGTTTCCATATGAAACCCTGATACTTTGAAACAGATTGTCCGTTTTGTACATGAAGTGCATCCAGTTTTTGCCGTAACCCTCTCTACTTTCTTGCACATGCTATGTGGGTGAAATGATGATACCATGCCAACTTGGAACCTTTTCAGAGTTCATTTCAAATGCTTTTCAATTTCATGGTCTTATAGCTCAAAATAATCAGTAAAGGCATGTATAATATCAAATGAAGTCAGAAAGGATTGTAAATTGATGATGTGGCTTTGAATGGTGCATTTTGAACACAAAAAACTATGGAGTTCAAATAAGTTCAAAAAAAATGTAATCCCTTTGTAACAGACGAGTTACCGTATGAAACCCTGATATTTCGAAACAGATTGTCCGTTTTGTACACGAATTATCATAAAATAAAATAAATAAGTTATTTGAAACAAAATAATATAAACTTTAATAAAATATATAAGTAGAAACAAAATAAAATAAACTTTAATAACATAAATAAAATTTATGAAACTAAAATTATCAAAGTATTTTCTGTTCAAAACATTATAAGCAACCTCTAGTATTATTGAAACTAAAATTAAATAAATTGATGCAACTAAAATTATCAAAGTATTTTATGTTCAAAATCATTAAAAGGAAAAAGAATTTTCGTAAAGAACTTTTTTTGTTAGAAACTTTAATGGAAAAAAGAATTATCATAATATAAAATAACTAAGTAATTAGAAACAAAATAAAATAAAAAAAAGTTTTTGTTGTAAGTAGAAACAAAACAAATTAAATAAAGCAAAAAAGAAAACTGGGGAAAAATAAAATATTTGCCACCTACAGGGCCACCACAGCCTGAATACGACTAGAAACCCATCCATGGGCCAGGATTCAGGCCCGTAGAAGGCCCTGTAGGCCCACACGCATAGTAGTGTGAGATTTGGCCCATAGGCCTGTAGTACTAAGGAGTTCAATGGAGATGTCGCCGCATCGCTTATAAACAGGTGCAGCCGCTCCTCATCTAGCGAGGTGGGACTAAACATCCCACCGCACCGCGCCAGTGCAAGGCCTTTGGTCCCGGTTGGTGGCACCAACCGGGAATAATGGGGGGCATTGTACCGGTTGGTGGCACCAACCGGTACCAATGCCCCCCTTTAGTCCCGGTTGGTGCCACTAACCGGGACCAAAGGCCTCTGCTTCCCGCCCTTTGGGATGCTGAAAAGAGACCTTTGGTCCCAGT
>NC_041391.1:624249346-624263971 GCF_002162155.2 Triticum dicoccoides
GTATGTATGTTCTCTGTGCATATATGTTCTCTTATTTAGTAAATTTTAGGTTAGTTTCATTTTTAGAATTTTTTTATATATTTATGAAAATAAGGAAGAGATGGAAGCAGGAATAAGGAAGAAGAAGAAAAGGTTTTATATATGCAAAAGTTACATTTTTAGAAAAGTATTATATATCTAGCTAGGAAGATAAGGAAGAAGAAGAAAAAGAATGAGAGGAAAAAGGAAAATAAGAAGAGGAAGAAAGGAGAAGAAGAGGAGAGGAAGAAGAGGAGAAATAAATAAAAAGAGGAAAAAAGAAGAAAAAGAAGAGGATAAGGAGAAATGAATAGAGAAGAAGAAGAAAAAAAATATAGAAAATATTCTATTTTTTCTTCTTCTTCTCTATTCCTTTCTTCTTCTTCTTTTTTTTCTTCTTTTTTTTCTTTGATCGCTTCTCTTCTATTCCTTTCTTCTTCTCCTCTTTTTATTTCTTCTTTTGTCTTCTTATTTTTTATCGGGTATGTCATTGTCGATATAACCCCTCACGATAACTTCAACATGAGGGGGGGGGTCGATATACCCCCTCCCTGATAACTTCGACATGGGGGGCGGTCGATATATATACCCCCTCTCGACCGTGATAACTTATACCACAGGAGCACCCCCCCCCGCCCCCGGGGCCCTCTCGCTCGACCAAAACTCTCGAGGACACCCAAACCCTAGAAAAAAAGATGTTGGTCTCCTGCCCCCTCCCGCCGCGCCCCTACCCGACAAAGTCTCTCGAGGCCACCCAAATTTACCAAGTTAAAAGAGCGTTGTCATCGAGGCCACCCCAAACCCTTGAAGCATTGTCGAGGCCACCCCAAACCCTTGAAGCATTGCCGAGGCCACCCCAAACCCTAGAGAAGCAGCATCGAGGCCACTAATATGATTCCTTATTGTGATTAGCTATCTAGTTCTACGTTTGCCACTAATATATCCATCTGTCATGTCTGAATAATAATTGCCATGTTGTAAATATTTGCAGAAACTATGGAGCACCCCTGAGACAAAGCAACAGAAGCGATGTTGGGGGAAATAATCGCAAAAGGAAGTGATGTCGTCTTGTCATTTCTCAACGACACCGATGGTCTGGAAGGACATGGTGAAGAAGAAGGCTATTATTATGATGGCTCCGGTGACCCATCAATGCCGATACGAGAAGAAGGCTATGATGATGATGGCTCCAATGACCCAATGCCGGTACAAGAAGGGGACAGTGATGGCGGCTCCGGTGACCGAACCGAGTCTGGCCAGGTATATATATTAGTTAAGCCCATGCTAACTAGCTAATTGATGCATTCATTGTTTTTGTATGTACACATATTAATTAAATCTCGTCTTTCTTCTTTTTCTAGCCCTTCGGATCGAGCACAACTTCGGTAAAGAGACAAGGCCTGAAGAAAAATTTGCGCTTAGATGAAAGGTTTGAGATCACATCAATCAAGCGCGATGGCAAGCCGATTGAACTGTACCGGCAGAGGAAGCATTTGCTAATCAGTGCGGGGTTCTTGTTAGGGACAAGATGCCAATCAGTATCCAAAAATGGTTAAATCCTAAGAATGAAGACCCTGAGGTGTCTTAGTCCGATATGCAGAAACAAGATCTTTGGACAACGCTTAAGGCAAATTTCACCCTACCGCTAGAGGAGGATCCGGAGAAGCCAGTTATAGAGGAATTGATCAAGTCTCATGCTCTTAAGAAGATGGCAGAACTATTTAGGAGGTGGAAGAATGAGATGAAAACGTTTGTCGACAAAGAAATTACACCAGAATTCACCAGCCGGTTTGAGAAGATCAGAGATCACTGGCCCGTATTTGTGGCCCACAAGACATCGGAAAAGAGTAAGAAGATGTCAATGACAAACAAGAAAAATGCTGCGAAGAAGAAGCATCACCATCGCACGGGGTCAAGTGGCTACCTCAAAGCCCGACCTTTGTGGGACAAGGCTGAGAATGACCTGATTGCTAAAGGGGTCGAACCAGAGACAGTGAACTGGCCAGACTGTTGCCGGACTTGGTTCTTCGGGGTTGGCAAAACCTTGGACCCTGTATCAGGGAAGTGCATTTGGACGGAAGAGCAATTGCGAATACCCGTCACGAGGCTTCAGGAATATATCGAGAAAGCGCAGCAAGGGACGTTCGTTCTAGACGGAGGGAAGGACGAGCTCATAATGGCCCTCGGGAATCCTGAGCACCCTGGATGGACACGAGGCACGCCAGGCTCCGTTCCGCGAAAGGTTGGGTTTCCGGATGCAGGGGGTTACAAATGCCAGGAGAGGAGGAAGAAAGTGGAGCATAGCCAACTGCAGGTGCTGCACGAAAGGTGCTAGAGGAACGAGAAGCAGATCGCAGCAAACGACATGCCGAAGCTTCCCCTGAAGCTACCCTGCCATCTCAGCATAGAAGCAGTGTGGCTTACACCGAGTAGACTCAGCAGCTGGAGCCTGTCTTCACGGCTCCTGCTAGCTACCCCGTGGATGCTATCACGGAGTCTCAACATTGCCACCTTATGGCGCGATGGATGACATTGAAAGTCAAGGCGGCTGTTTGCTCTGTTTTACCTACTGAACCTGGCACAACCTACCACGGCCTGTCGATTCCAGAAGGATATGCTAGGGTGATGGTGGATCAAATAACAGACGGATTTGAGGACCTTGAGCTTGACCACCCTACGGGTGAAGGGGAGATTCGGCTGGGTTCTTCTCTGAAGACTCAATGCCTATGGTAGAAGGAGCTCATCAACCTTCCGAACTGGACGCTTCCGCCTCCTCCTCCTCCTCCAGCGAGTTAGGGCACTCCTCCTCCTCCTCCGGTGAGTGATCAGGGCACTCAGCCTCCTTCTCCAGCGCATGGCGGCACTCCGCCTCCTTCTCCACCTGCGGCGGCGCACCCGAGCAGCCAGCCTCCTCCTTCTCCGCCTCGTCAACAAGGGTGGAAGAGACCCGCCGCTGCTCCGGCTGCTCCGGCGTGTCGTCCTTCTCCTCCGCCTCGTAAGAAAGGAAAGACAGCCGCAGCCGCTCCATCTGCTCTAGCGTCTAGCAGTACAGCTAGAGGCCAGAAATACATATACGGTCCTTCTCTGAAGACTCCAGAGAAGTTACCATACGAGAAGAGCCAGGAGGAAAACACGAAGATCGTGCAAGCCGAAGTGGAACAACTTCTTTGAAGGGGTGAAAGCAAAGAAACATCCACCTTCGGAGGAGAAGATAGATCTGGTAAAAGCGAAACGTACTCTGGCTGCCCTGAAGAAACCACCAAAGTCTCCGGCGAAAGGCAACTATGAGCGCATTCTTAAAAAGTCATTTATCAAAGCGGAGCGGTCGGGAAGTACTGTCAGTGGTTAAAGGTTAGCAGAACGACGAGCTGGGAAAAAGTTGCCTAGCTCGGCGAACAAGCAAACCAATCGTTCCCCCCGCTCCAGGTGTCTAGTGATATCGGTGCTAATCATCCGGGCGGGATGGTGCCCGGTTATAGCAATCTTGAAGATTACCTGCCCAACGATGTACATTATGATTTCTTGGAGGTGGACGAACACAAATACGTTTACGGGAAGCCTCTCGTCAAAGATGAAAGATCTCTAACAACGATGATGCGAAGATTCCATGATTGGTACATGAAAACCTGTAGAGAGTCTGATGGGAGGAATATTTTGACGCTGAGAGTTAGAGAGGAGCATGACCTCATTGGAATTGAACTGTTGAATGTTCCATTTGAGGAGTTCTTCGAGTTTTTCAATCTAAAGGCCCTCGATAAATTAATGATCACTTGCTACTGCCTGTAAGCAGTACTACTTCTGTCATTACATCTCTATATATATGTCAGCTCTTTCATTGCATGTATTTTCAATTATCCTCACTATATTATGTAGATTGAAGATCGCCGAATTGAAGAAAAGAAAAATCGTTGATATTGGGTTCATTAACACAAATCTCATAGATGCATATATGGTTAAATTTCAGGCCAAAGATACCGAGGCCAAGCTGCTACAATCGTTTGTATTAAATCAAAACAAGGCTATAATACTCTTCCTTTATGAATTCCAGTGAGTGTTACTGTCTTGTGCATATTCGGTTTCCCTTGTTAGTCGAGGTTATAGTAATGTAATTGATGAGTTATGCATATGTGCGTAGGTTCCACTATATTCTCCTAGAGATAAAGCTTGAGCAGGGACTAGTAACCGTCTTAGACTCGAGACGAAAAGATCCCAAGGAGTATGCGGACATGAATGAAATTCTAGAGAAGTTAAACTGATCATTATCGCACCATATTGGGAACTTCAATTTGTTAATTTCCTGATATCAAGTAATTGTTTTCTTTGTCTGGCAGGGTTTGGAAAAAATTCACCTCAAAAACTCCGGTACTGCCGAAGAAGCTGCAATTTAGACTCTCGAAAGTAAGTACTATACTAGCATGTTCCACGCATCTCCTAGTGATTCAAGCGCTAGTTTCATCAATACCATTTAGCATGCTTGCTAATTATCAGTTTGATTGACCTCTATTTCTTGTAAAGTCATTGTGGCAGGAACAAGGGAATAATTATTGTGGATACTACATTTGCAAGTCCATCCACCACACGACCTGTGAGCGGGGCTACTCTGACAAACAATATGAAGTGCGAAATAATAATATTCACAATTTTATTTTATTACCATCATTTGCGATCAGTTTCATTTATTCATATATATGTATTGACCCCCTTCTTCAAATTAGATATTTCGGATGCGGGATGAACTCCTACCACCAGATCATATGCGAGGAATTCAAGAGGAATTGGCGGCATTCTTCTTGACCACATGATCACTAAAGACACAGAATACCATGTGGACCCTAATCAGTTGGTTTTTAATTAGGAGATTATATTGTAAGAGATAGTTATATTATATATATGTAGCCAGTAGTGTCGGATAGATATACGAGAACTTGTTGTTCGACCAATCTCTCCGAGAAGGAGAGGTGGTCGATATCATTTCTCTCTGTATGCATATGTTCATGACGATCTTCTGTTTCCTTCATTTGCTTACTAGCTAGCGTGTCTAGTCCTCTCTATACGTATAGTACGTAGCATCGACAAAGATAGGACACTTCTCTCTATTAATTAGCTAGCTAACACAATATATGAAACACCTAAATTAACCCCCCAAAACCCCCTAACCCCCCCTTTAAAAAAAACAAAAACCCCAGCACCTGAAATGCTGACGCATGAATGCCTATTGGTCCCGGTTGGTGCCACCAACCGGGACCAAAGGGCCTCCTGCCTGGGCTCGCCGCACCGGCCACGTGGAGGCCCATCTGTCCCGGTTTGTGTAAGAACCGAGACTAAAGGTCAAGGGCATTAGTAACGACCTTTTAGTCCCGGTTCCTAAACCGGGACAGAATTCCCTTACGAACCGGGACAAAAGGCCCTTTTTCTACTAGTGTATGATCAAAAAAATATTTCTGATGTGATCAACAGGTTGATCAAATGGGTGTAACCCCTAAGGGCGGTGATACGTCTACAGCGTATCTATAATTTTTGATTGTTCCATGCTATTTTATTACCCATTTTGGATGTTTATGGGCTTTACTATACACTTTTATATCATTTTTGGGACTAACCTACTAACCGGAGGCCCAACCCGAATTGATTGTTTTGCCTATTTCAATGTTTCGCAGAAAAGGAATATCAAACGGAGTCCAAACGGAATGAAACCTTCATGAGTGATTGAGGGAGTCCTAGATTAGGGGGTATCCGGACAGCCGGACTATATACTTTGGCCTGACTGTTGGACTATGAAGATACAAGATTGAAGACTTCGTCCCGTGTCCGGATGGGACTCTCCTTTGCGTGGAAGGCAAGCTTGGCGATTCGGATGTTAGATCTCCTTCTCTATAACCGACTCTGTGTAACCCTAGCCCCCTCCGATGTCTATATAAACCGAAGGGTTCAGTCCGAAGGACAAGAACAACAATCATAATCATAGGCTAGCTTCTAGAGTTTAGCCTCTACGATCTCGTGGTAGATCAACTCTTGTAATACTCATATCATCAAGATCAATCAAGCAGGAAGTAGGGTATTACCTCCATCGAGAGGGCCCGAACCTGGGTAAACATCGTGTCCCCAGTCTCCTGTTACCATTAGCCTTAGACGCACAGTTTGGGACCCCCTACCCAAGATCCGTCGGTTTTGACACCGACATTGGTGCTTTCATTGAGAGTTCCTCTATGTCGTCGCGACAAGGATTGATGGCTCCTTCATTCATCAACAACTACACGGTCCAGGATGAGACTTTTCTCCCCGGACAAATCGACGTATTCGACGGCTTTGCACTGCGTGCCAACTCTCTTGGCCATCTGGAGCAGATCGATAGCTACGCTCCTGGCCATCAGGTCAGGTTCGGAAACTTGAACTACATGGCCGACATCCGCGGAGACATGATCTTTGACGGATTCGAGCCCGCGTCAGGAGCGCCGAACGGTCACGACGAGCACGACTTAGATCTGTCGTCGCATAGTATTCGAGATATCCCACCTGCAGCAGCTCCGGACTTCAATCTGGAGCAGATCGCACCATCCGAGGACGGGTGGATGGACCCCGCCATGGAGGCCGCACACTCATCGGCATTGGAGCCGAACAGAGACTCCACCTCTAAGGAAATCTGTGTCACCGAACCCTCGTACTCGTCTCCGGCCTCAGGGTCCGAACCGCGCACGCCCGTGCCCATCGAATCTGATTGGGCACCGATCATGGAGTTCACCGCCGCGGATATCTTTCAGCACTCACCCTTTGGTGACGTGCTAAACTCTTTAAGGTCTCTCTCTTTGTCAGAAGACTCCTGTCCGAACTATGTCCGGCTCGAGTGGGATACGGATGACGAAGAAATTTGCTGCCCGCCCACCGCCCACTTAATAGCCACTATCGATGACTTAACCGACGCGCTTGACTTTGACTCCGAAGATATCGACGGTATGGACGTCGATGCGGGAGATGACATAGACCACTGCCCATGGGGTGCTGGACAACCACCTCATCATATGATATATACATGGTGGACACACCCAAGGAGGACAACAGCGACAAAAAGGATGCAACGGAGGATAAACCCCTCGGGTAGAAACCAAAGCGACGGCGCAGGCGTCGCTCTAAGTCTAGCCACAGTAAAACTAGCGATAACAGCGCAAGAAAAATTGACACCCCAGTCGACTCCAAAAGCAACAACGACCATATGGACCCAGCGATGGAGCAGGATGAGCCAGGTCACGCCGAACATAGCCCGGAGCAGACGCCCGATCAAGGCGATCCTGAGGGTAGAACTCATCAACCTGCCTCCGGAGAGGAGGACAGTCCGGACGATGATGCATTCATCATTCCGGAAAAATGTTTGGAATAAGAGAACTTCCACCGAAGGCTTATGGACACCACGAGGAGCCTAAAGAAGCATAAGCAAAGGCTTAAGGCCGCACAGGATACGCCCAACCGCAGATGGAACAAAGTTCTAGACACTGAAGAAAAATATGGCGACGATCGCCACACAAAGAGCTACTCGAAGTGCAAGCTGCTGCCAGAATTTGACGACAAGGCCATAGAGCCCATTCTGCCGAAGAATAATACGGCCGATCAGCCGGACCGACCACCTCGTGGCCGTGATAGAGCAGCTACTGATGCTACACACAAGCCCACACACGATTTACATGAGCTCCTAGACAAAAAGGCTAGTGCGACCAGGTGCATCTATGGATCCAGAGGACGTGTTCCGGCGCAAGATCATGGCCACCGAAATGATCATATTGATCGAATACTAGTTCGGAATCAACCCCGAACACAACAACCATCAACAGCATGCCACGACATGTCTAGATACAGAGGGGCTACGCATCCCCTGTGCTTCACCAATGAGGTGCTGGATCACGAATTTCCAGAGGGATTTCAACCCGTGAATATAGAGGCATACGAAGGAACAACAGACCCTGGAGTCTGGATTAAGGGTTTTATCCTTCATATCCACATGGCTCGTGGAGATGACCTCCACGCCATTAAATACCTGCCCCTCAAGTTGAAAGGACCAGCTCGGCATTGGTTGAAAAGCCTCCCCAAAAACTCAATTGGAAGTTGGGACGAACTTGAGGATGCTTTCAGGGCCAATTTTCAAGGGACCTATGTCTGACCTCAAGATGTAGATGATTTAAGTCACATAATACAACAACCCAGAGAGTCAGCCCATAAGCTTTGGAACAGATTTCTCACTAAGAAGAATCAAATTGTTGATTGTCCGGATGCCGAAGCCCTAGCGGCCTTCAAGCACAGTATCCGGGACGAATGGCTCGCCAGACACCTCGGCCAAGAAAAGTCGAGGACAATGGCAGCCCTAACAAGCCTTATGACCCGCTTTTGCGCGGGCGAGGACAGCTGGTTGGCCCGTAGAGGCACCAGCGACCCAGGCACATCCGAAATTAGGGATGGCAACTGGAAGCCACGGCGCAATAAAAACAAGCGTCGAAACAATGAAGAGAGTCCGGACAACACGACGGTCAACGCCGGATTCAGGGGCTCTCGACCCGGTCAACGGAAGAAGTCATTTAAAGGCAGCAAAGATGGACCGTCCGGCCTGAACAAAGTCCTGGCCAGATTGTGTCAAATTCATGGCACCCCCGAAAAACCTGCGAACCACACTCACAGAGAATGTGGGTCTCCAAGCAGGCCGGCAAGCTAAATGCCAAACACAAGGGAAGGGAGGCACCAAGTGAAGACGAGGATGAGCCTCGCCAGCCGAACACTGGGGGGGACAGAAAAAATTCCCACCAAAAGTCAAAAAAGTGAATATGATCTACGCGACTCACATACCGAAGAGAAGGCGCAAACGCGCACTCAGAGACGTATACGCTGTAGAGCCCGTCGCCCCTAAATTCAGCCCCTAGTCGGCCTGTCCGATCACCTTTGATCACAGGGATCATCCGACTAGTATCCGGCACGGAGGATCGGCTGCCTTGGTGATCGTCCCAATAATTGATGGATACCATCTCACTGGAGTCCTTATGGATGGTGGCAGTAGTCTTAATCTGATATATCAGGACATTGTCCGCAAGATGGGGATAGACCCGTCAAGAATCAGCCAAAGTAACACTACCTTCAAAGGAGTAATACCAAGCGTTGAGGCCCACTGCACGGGCTCCCTCGCATTAGAGGTTATACTCGGTTCTCCCGACAACTTCAGAAGCGAAGAATTACTCTTTGACATCGCTCCCTTCTGAAACGGTTATCACGCACTACTCGGAAGAACGGCCTTCGCTCGCTTCAACGCAGTACCGCACTACGCCTACCTTAAACTCAAGTTGCCCGGTCCACATGGCGTCATTACAGTTAGCGGAAACACAGAGAGTTCCTTATGTGCGGAAGAATATGTGGCGGCTCTAGCAGCCGAACACTAAGCGGCCTCTCCCATCAGAATACATGATCGGTTGTCAAGACCACGGACACTGCTAGACGAGTCTGGTGCACCACCGGTGTTAACAGCCCAGATAAACCTGAGTTGGGGTCTATAAATATACCCCCATAGGTGGTGCTAGGGGCTGCAAACAAGTAACAAAGCCCACAGTTCGGCTTGACTTTATTAATATAACAATATATTGCATTTTCATTATTCATTGAGAATAACCAACTTCTCGCACGATTACACTAGACTCTTTTACATGAGTTTTTCTTTTTTACAGACACCAATCGTGCGACACCCTTCCAGGATACGGCACACCAGAGACAAAGGCGCAGACGTGCAGCAGGGCCCCGTTCAAAGGTTTCTCTTTAGATTAAGCCCCTGTGTAAACCTTCTTTAATGTCTCTTGTTGCTTGACATCCTATGGGTATTTAATACACCCACGAGGGATACTGGCGTTATTGGCATTTCGCCACGACAGATTATTGCACGTACCTGGAAATACAGGGTTCATTATCCAGGGCATTACTCAGCCCAGTATATGTCATAAAGTCTTAATACCTTCGGGAGTGTTCGGCGTCGCGAGTTTGGACTTATATGCATCAGCTCTGAATCATGTCTTTGGTCAAATGTTGGGTTTGCCCGGCTCCTGGGTTTGCTGCCTTACGTTCCGTTTTATCGGCTAAGGTGGCCAAAGGAGAACTACTATGATTGTACCCTGGTTATTCCGGATGAGCACCTCACTAGAGAAAGCTGAAAACTGACTGTCATGATACAGCGAGAGACTGGTCAACGACTCGAGGACTTATCGGAATCTTCGGGATTCCTCTGCATTAATGAAGGACCGTTTCCCGGTCATGTACATACGCGCCCGTATCCGGATGCACGCGGAAGTACCAGGGGCTATATAGTAGCCCCACCGTCAAACTCCTATGGCTAAGTGGAAGTGTTAAAGCTATATAGTACGGTTGCCTAGTTCGACGTGCGATCACCTCCTTAATGGACCAAGATGTTGGATCAAGTGTGATTATGCGCATTTTCGTGAACACCCCCGCATTATATCCGTGGGGGCTGAAGCCAACGACTGCAAACTTTCAGGTTATATACATTCATAAACAGCGACACAGGAGGCACTACAATACTTTCGCGCAAAAGTATAAACACAACCTTTATAATTAAAACAACATTGTTTTTACAATCGAAAGACTTGTTACTCGAACATGACACTCTTCGAGCATTGAGACTCTATTAAACGGGTGCCTTCTATGACTTGCTCAAAATAGTGCTCGGCCGGGTCCTGGCTTCCTGCCGGACTCTGGGTTGAAATACCGGTGGCATCCATATCTACACAATATGTTTTAACACGGGCAAGAGCCATCCGCGCACCTTCTATGCACGCCGACTTCTTTGCAGCGTCGATACGTGACACAGTGCCAAGGAATTTTTGCACTAAACCAAAATAACTATCCGGACTTGGCCCCTTCGGCCAAAGATGATCTATGACAGATCTCATTGCAAGACTGGACAACCTATGGAGATCGGCCAAAGCGGCCATCCTTTCATTCAACGACAGCAGACGCGTCGGGGCACTAAACTGCGACCAAAACAGCCTTTCCACCTCCTGATCTTTCTGATCCTTGAAGAACTTGGTCCCATAGTACTTTTCGCCAGGTCCGCATACGCGTCCGCAACACTCCATAACTGATCCAGAGGAGCGTACTTTGGATCTCCGAACTTCATCCGCAACAAATAGGAACTCTCAGCCGTGATATTTCCGGCTTGTCGAAGCTCCTCCTGCACAGCTCTGACTTCAGAGCATGTCTCCTTGGCTACATCCAAGGCCTTCTTCAGGTCAGCCACTTTCGCTTGGCTCTCCTTTTCAAGGAGCTCATATCGGCTGGTGGCATCTTTCAGCTCCACAGCCACCTCGGCTATTTTATCCTCGCTCCGGCGATGAGCAGCCTGTGCGGCTCTTAACTCCTCGGCCGCCTTCAGGGCAGTCGCATTGCTTATCCTGGCTTGTTCCTTGGCTAAGGCAAGTTCCGCCCTTAGGGCCTCCACGACAGCAGCTCCATCTGCAGCCACAACATATTATAGATATTAGCATCATGCTCCTCTTGATATTTGCTGATAATCCAAAAGAAAACACATACCCTGTGACTCGTCAAGCTACTTGTTCACAAGCGCGATGTCGACATCCGCCACATCAAGCTGTCGCCTGAGTTCGGCGAATTCAGCAGTCCGATCAATGGACGGACCCTTAGCCATCTGCACATAATACAGTGCGATCATTACATGGGAGTGTGATCCTACGATTGCCGCCTAGGGCTGGCAACCAGAGTCTCAGGGGATACTATCTATACGGAGCACACCTAGCATGTGCGATACAACCGAAAGATTACGTATTTTGTTGCGTACCTCAAAGCCTTTGAGCAGGCTCGTAAAAGCTTCATTCAACCCGTTTTTGGCGGATGAAATCTTCCCAAATACCGTACCCATTAAAGTATGGTGATCCTCTGAGAGAGCAGCTTGCTCCAGAAGACCCATCAATGTGTCTGGCTGAGTGCCGGGCAGTCCCGGACTCGTCCAATTACCCTCCTTGGGAGCCGAACACTCCAGTCTTTGGGCCGCCGAAGCATTGACTTCTGGCCTTGACGGATCAGGAATCCTCCATGAAGACAACTCGGGGTCGCCCGCCCCATGGGGCAGGGAGGCAGGTGGAGTTTCACTCTCCATCATCTCCGGAAGAAGATCCCTCGAAGACGAACTCTGTTGAGAAGGGCTACTAGCCGGACTGCAAGAGATAGATCCTGGTTATTTCTCCTGGAGGAAAAAGCAGTATATATTTATACTTTTAATTAACTTATAGCTCGGTGGAGAGCTGGTCCGTTTGCGAGCATTGCACGGTGAGGACGCCCTCTGAGGCAGGGCCTCCTGGCGAAGTTTTCTTCCCTTGTTTAGGCACCTCCGTTTCCAAGTCTTCGTAGGCGGCCCTTTTCTTCCCGCAGGGGGAGGGAACCTTAAATTCACCTCCCCGATTATCCTCCTTTGCTGAGACATTAATCCCCCCAGTTTGGATGTACAATGTATGAAGCTCGTTCTCGGCTTCTCTACTCTTCCCTTCATCTTTCCCCGATGGCACTTGATTCAACGCGCGTCTAAGCATGCTGGTTAACGCAGGATTCGGCGAGCCTTTGGGAAGCGGGGCCGGACACCTGATCCTCTCCGCCTTGGTGAGCCAATCCTGGCCGCGGATAGTTTTCAGAATAATGTTGTGATAAATATGAACAGAGTGTTCGGTTGCAGGGTTACTTACTTGGGTATCTGGGCGGTTGCAGCTCAGGCCCGCATCCTCGGTTGTGTCCGGACACTTTATTCATTGTCCGAAGAATAACCTGTACATCCCTTCGAGCGTCATGCCGAAGAAGTGCTGAATTGTTCGCGGTCCTTCTGGATTGAACTCCCACATCCAGAGAGGTCGACGTTTGCACGGCAGGGCCCGTTGAACTAGCATTACCTGAATTATTTTGATGAGGCTGATATCCCTATCAAGAAGCTCCCGAATACAGCTCTGCAATGTTGGTACGTCATTAGCAGGCCCCCAGTCCAGTCCCACGTTGGCCCACGATGTCAGTTGAGGCGGAGGGCCCGAGCGGAAGGCAGGGGCAGCCGCTCACTTTGTTCCTCGGGGAGCTGTGATGTAGATCCACCTCCATTGCCATACATCAGACACCTCCGGGAAGGAACCTTCTGGCCATGGGGCATCGGCGCTTTTGCTTATTACAGTGCCTCCGCACTCCGCGTGTCACCCATCGATCACCTTCAACTTTACATTGAAGGTCTTGATCCAGAAGCCAAAGTGTGGGGTGATGTGGAGGAAGGCTTCGCACACGACAATAAACGACGAGATGTGAAGGATGGAATACGGAGCTAGATCGTGAAAATCTAGCCCGTAATAGAACATGATCCCTCTCACGAAGGGATCAAGACTAAAGCCTAAGCCTGAGAGGAAGTGGGAAACAAATACGACGCTCTCGTTGGGTTCAGGAGTGGGGATGACCTGCCCTTGGGTAGGAAGCCTGTGCTTGATGTCGGCGGTCAGATACTTGGCCTCCCTGAGCTTTGCAATGTCCTCCTCTATGATGGAGGAGGCCATCCACCGACCTTGAAGGTTGGATCCGGACATGATTGAGGGTCCGAAGTGCTTAAGCCTGAGCTTTGGGTGTTGGAACTCGAGGTGGGGGAAGGACCAAGCGTGGGAAGAAAGGGACAGTCCTCGGTCCCTCTATAAAGGAGGTGAATATCAAGCGTCCCCAGCATGACCTTTTGGGACTTGCCTAAAAACAGGGAATCATACCAACAGGCATAGTTGGGTTACCCACACCCGTATTAATGAGAATCCCGCGATAAGGGGGACATGATCTCTGCTTCGACAAGACGTGCCAATAAAACCGCCTTGCAATACCTGTAATGGCAGGCTGGGAAAAACAGTTTGTATTAAACTGGGCCGCAGCGTGAGGACACGCTGCAAAAAGTTGGCAACAGATTGGATTTGTAAAGTATCATGCTCTCTACGGTGGTATGTGGGAATTATTTTGCAGAGCCGGACATGATCCTTATGTTCAGAATCTACCTTGGAGTATTCAGAGATGGAACCCGCCTTGCAATGTCGAATACAATCTGCGTGCCGGACTCATCGTCATTGAAGCCTGGTTCAGGGGCTACAGAGCGAGTCCTGGATTAGGGGGTATCCGGATAGCCAGACTATATACTTTGGCCGGACTGTTTGACTATGAAGATACAAGATTGAAGACTTCGTCCCATGTCCGGATGGGGCTCTCCTTTGCGTGGAAGGCAAGCTTGGCGATTCGAATGTTGGATCTCCTTCTCTGTAACCGACTCTGTGTAACCCTAGCCCCCTCCGGTGTCTATATAAACCGGAGGGTTCAGTTCGTAGGACAAGAACAACAACCATAATCATAGGCTAGCTTCTAGGGTTTAGCCTCTACGATCTCGTGGTAGATCAACTCTTGTAATACTCATATCATCAAGATCAATCAAGCAGGAAGTAGGGTATTACCTCCATCAAGAGGGCCCAAACCTGGGTAAACATCGTGTCCCGAGTCTCCTGTTACCATTACCCTTAGACGCACAGTTTGGGACAACCTACCCGAGATCCGCCCGTTTTGACATCGCAG